>NC_134488.1:55910839-56140839 GCF_040206685.1 Ascaphus truei | reverse complement strand
GATCGGCACTACGAAATTGAGATGTTATGGCCGATTTCTCCCGCCAACTAAAGTTGGCATTTTGGACGGGAGAACGATCGCTAAGGCTGCCGGAACGGCACTTAGAAAAAAAAAATCTTCTGTACATCAATGGAAGTCAATGGAGCGGGGACGTATAACAGTATAGTACTGTTTACGTTTCATTGCTCACAATACAAGGGGGATTTGCATTACAGTGTGGGGGCATTCCCTGCATTGTGTCACAGCTGATGTGTCTTATTTGCATAACATTCGACTTTTACATGTTTTCAGCATTTGCGGGTCACATTACTCATCATGTGATGATGTGGCAAGGGAAAATACTATACTACACTCTTAAAGGAGAACCTCACATCATATCACACATTTTACTCAACTCAGCGACAATTATTTACATGATGTCACACATGTCACACATGTCACACATACACCGTATATTCATGTTCCTTTACATTACACAATGCTTGTAATGTGTCACGCATCTTTAAACCTTCATGTACATCTAAATTCTCATGTTTACATCTACGTTTGGGTCCTCCCTATTTTCATGACGTCACTTATTGGACGCTCAATCACATTGCATGTTTACATTGTAACCGTTGCATTACAAGCACTTCAACCTAACTTATACACACATGTACAGTAATTCATCATTGGGACACCTTGTAAACTCATTCTATAGCAACTATCCTCCTTACACAAATGCATGCATATGCACACGACTATTCATTGTTGGCAACATGTGACAATAACATGGCTAATTACACATGTTACACAAAACTTTTCCCACGTCAATCTCAGCCTTTTTGTCTCATTACATGACTGACTCTTGCGTTCACAAGTGTTACATGCATTGCACATGCAACTATTTATTTGCAAGCAATCTTTGTACAAAGCTTCACGTCACATCATTGCCAAATATCATCATTCCCTGCAGAATACACACAACAAATACTTAGAACAACAAGTGCACACAGCTTGCCACAGAAGTACTTTATTATGTTAATGTAACACCTTGCATTTTACTATGTCACCTGACATCATCACATACCTATTTAAAGGACGCACATTACCTGCTCATTCACAGCTACTCATTTCAAAATGTTGCGAATGTTTAGGAGACGCAGGAACATTCTTTTCTATGACATGCTTGCTGATCAAGAGAATGATATAGGGCAAGGTAGGGACACACCGAGGGACAGTGACAGTGACGCGGATACGACAGGGACAGGGAGAGGGACAGGTAGAGGGACAGGAGATCAGAGGAGAAGACAGAGGAGACAACTTGTGCCTCGTCCGCGTCTGTACAGGGAGAGAACCCTGTTAGATGGGATGAGTGAGGAGGAGATTGTAAGTCGCTATCGTTTGAGTTCAGCAGCAATCTTATCTCTTTATGAGGAGATAAGGGGGGATTTAGATTTTTTCACAGCCAGAGGTCGTGCAGTCCCTGGGCTTGTTAAAATGCTGTGCTCATTACATTATCTTGCTTCCGCGTCATACCAGACAACTGTGGGCATAGTGGGCGGGGTCTCGCAATCTACATTCTCGCGGGCATTGTCCCAGTTTCTCTATGCACTCAATAGACGCGCTAGGAATTATATTCATTTTCCTACAGAGGCAACAGAGTGGCTGGAAGTCAGGACTGGCTTTTATAATATAGCAGGGATACCATCTGTGCTGGGTGCAATCGATTGCACACATGTTGCTTTGATTGCACCTAGTCAGAGTGAGCATGTGTACCGCAATCGTAAGCACTACCATTCACTCAATGTACAGGTGGTATGTGATGCCACGATGAGGATAATGCATGTGGTACCCAAGTTCCCTGGTTCCAGTCACGATTCCTCTATCCTGAGGAACTCTTCAGTCTTCCATGCGTTCGAAGAGGGTCATTTTGAACCTGGTTGGCTGCTGGGTGAGTACACATTTACATGTTCTAACACAAAACACATTTTGATTTAGGAATGTTGGCATTGTACAATTTGATCACTAATGTCAGCTTATGTGTGCTCCATTCATTATAGGTGACTCAGGATACGGAATTAGGCCGTGGCTCTTGACTCCGGTGCTAAACCCTCAAACTGAAGCAGAGGAGAGGTACAATGCAGCCCATATATCTACAAGATCTGTTATAGAGAGGACATTTGGCCTACTCAAGACCAGGTTTAGGTGTCTGGACAGAACTGGTGGGGCTCTTCTATACAAGCCTCAAAAAGTGTCTGATATTATCCTTGCCTGTTGCATTTTGCACAATGTTGCACTCAGGCACAATGTACAGTCAGACCTAGCTGAGGCTTTGGTAGACGAGCATCCCACCCATGTAGCTGCTGAAAATGAACAAACAGCCAGTGGTGGCCAGACACGACAGAATCTCATCAATTCATTTTTTTCTTGTAAGTACAAACTCATATGTTCCTAGTACTACTTTTATAGTTTAATTATGTTATATTAACAATAATGTTTCTTTATATAACCTTCTGTTAGGACACAGATGAATATGGGTTGCACACCTTTCTTTTCTCTGCTGTGTGCACAAAGGGATGTGGCACCGGTATGTTATTGTTGCACAGGTTATAGAATCCCTCTTCAATTGTACTTTAGTTGTGTGTATGTGAATACAACTTGGGTAACAAAGCAATAATATTTTAGCATTGTGTTATTCCTTATGCTAAGACAAAACACATATTATGCCCATAATCATTCATGCTTCTAGTATGCTTACATACAATGTTATTGGTGCAGTGTAACATGTACATCCAGATGATGTGTACACCAGGCTGATTTACATTTTGAATGTCATTAAATATACATGGTGTTGCACATTTAACACCAAATACACACTTTGATGTGTTCTTTACGGTACTGAAGATGGCATGTCAATGTTTGCAATTTATATATTGTTCCTTTGCATTATAGGTATATTTGCAGTATGACTGATCATGGTATGTATATTTGCTGACATCTCTCATAAGATGTGGCTACCTCAATCTTCCTATAATTATTGGAACTAAAAACCAAACATATTGGTTTAAACACAAATGTTACATATATGTACTTTCTGTATCATGTATATGCATTTAGCTACTCTTGAGGTTTCATGTGCATTGTATTACAAAATGATTACTCACATTTCATCACATTTTATGTATGTTTCCTTATAATTTCCATTAATGTAATATAGAGGTGTTTGGAGAAAAGGGGATAACTGTACTTATTTGTTTACTTACGGGAGCACATTCATCACTAGCATAGACACACTTTTTAAGACAACTGTTTGTGTGTGTATCAATTGGTGTAGGATCCATGTATAACACCGACAAATGATAACACCAGCTTTATTATGGTAGCTTATATCATCATATTGACTATACTATGTATTTCTAAACGATTAATAAACACAGTAAACTATAGTTAGTTAGGTTAATGAAATATACACAGAAACGTACTTCATAACATGATGGTGATGTCATATTCAGAACATCATGCATTGGAGGGGACCATAACATCTGGCCAGTAACATTATTTGCTACAGTCCCAAACCATTTTATCTACATACCCATGTAACAAGAGATTTTAAAAATAAATGGCTACTTGGTTGTAAGTGTCCTTTACATTGGGAGAAGGAGTGGCTCACTGAGTAAAGACACACACTGGCACTGATAGTTTGAAGCAGGGGAGTCTGGTTCAATTCCCGGTGTGGGCTCCTTGTGACCTTGGCCAAGTCACTTTATCTCCCTGTGCCTCATGCGGCAAAAAAACATTTGTACGTTCCACGGGCCAGGGACCTCAGGCTGAAACATGTGTCTGTAAATCGCTGCGTACAACTAGCAGCCCTATACATGAACATGCTCATATTATTATTATTATTGTTACATAGTTTCGACAGTCATATGTTCCATTACATATTAGAATACACAAATGTGTTAGCAGAGTGGGAATGGTTGTTATATATAAAACACACCATGTCATAAAATGTTAGTAGTCATTAAAGAACACTCAATAAAAATTCATGAGGCACTCTTTTGCAACATCATTATGTTAATTAAGTGCTTATGCAATATAGGCATAAGGGTATCACATTTTTACTTTTTTGTTAATAAGCGCTGCAAGCAATATAAAATTAGTTCCATATGTAGTATAGTAGTCGGTGGCTCCTCCTCACAATCATCTCATATAAAGGTAGACTCTTCTGAAATCATACATTGATCCGATTGTATCTTCCCCGACATCTCTGAAATACAGCAAACACATGATGGTCAAAGATGGCACCTTACTAGATATGCATCCGTGACAACGCGTTACGCAGCTCTATATGATTGTGTAGATACACACGTCACTCACTTATATGTTAGAAGTAAAACTGTTCATCAGTATGTAATGTTTCTTTAAATTTGTAGCAGGCATAACTATGTATAAGAAGTGAACGTTGCCTGTATACTGAAAGATGTGCGCGCACATCTTTGTGTGCGCACGCACTTCACGCTTGGCTCCACTAACTGTTAGCGCATGCGCAAAACAAAGCGTACGTTGTGCGTTCAATACATGCTGAAAATACCAGTAAACATAACATCTTTATTTCAAATACAATGAAGACGAAACTACATTCGTTCTAAACGAGTACATCTGTATTCTTTTTAAACAGACGTGTTTGAACAGAAAGCACGGCCGATAACACAATGCGCAAATGCAATACGTGTGACGTCATGTTAAGCCAGCGTGAAACGCACGCTAACACTCCTCCCACTCAATTAACATTCGGCTAACGCCCAGGGTACGCCTACAAACACTGAGCCGCACGCATCACACACTGCAGTTACCGTTACTATAACAAAACATGACAGCCAATAGGCTTTGAGGCGCGCACGTCGCTTGGGGGCGGGACTTACATCAGTAATCCTTTTTAAGGACGCCTTGGCCCATGACAAGGGTCCCACGTCATACGTGGTGGACCCGGTTTTCAATGTTGTAGATGTTGCATGATAACAAAACAGGTATGTGTTAGAGTAATGGAAAAATGTTGCTAATATGTTTAAAGGGATAGGAAAGTACGTATATTTATTCCGTCAGCAATGTGTACTACTCTTTCAGGTTCTACTATATTGTATTAGGAAACAATTTGTTTGTGATCGCTACATGTTATGCAGTCTGCAATGTTACGCTGTATCCACGCATTGAAAGTGAAAATGGTGGTTACAAAAAAAAAAAAAATTTAAACGCAGAGTCAACGCATAACGATTGTTATATTTACCATTCTTCTAGAATTAACTCTTCGCCTGGCTGCAACTGGTCGCTCCAGAAATGCAAGGCATTTTCATCCACGCTTGACCCAACCGCTGAATCCAGTATGACACATATCTCCTCCAGGATGCGCTCATAGGAATCGCCACTGCTTTCTTCAAATAATTGGTCGGGAGGTAGGTTCATTTCTTCGGGTTCCCATTCCAATGCATTTTCAGCTGAAAGGCTTGGTACATAATCATAGTACTTTTGTTCTTGTACAATGTGGGTTTCAGGAATGGAGGCTGCAGATATTGCAGCACGTATCGATTCAAACGGATCAGTAGTAGCGGATACATTGCTATTGCCATTAGGAATAAATATGCCTTTCACGACAATATAAGTGCCGTCTTTCAGGAGAAATTGTTTTTCCGGGGCAATCTTCCAGAAACCATAGGTGTGTTGTAGCTTATCCTGGTCACGTTCAAAAAAGTCATTACTTGATAAAGTGAATCTTATTGAGGAATTAAAATTCCGTGCATGCTTACGGTCTTGGTAATAAGGATATTTTGCTCGAATGAAATCATCGATTTGGCGTGTGCTTGCTTTCTGTCCGCGACTGTTCAAGATGGCTTCACAGATCATGTACTTATACCCTAAAAGGGGATTAATATTGTTAACGAATTCATCAGCCATGTCTGAGTAGCACAAAAGCTGTGTGCAGGTCTGTGTTATTTGCTCATCAAAATGAATGTGCTGAATGGCTAACAAACTCCTGTTTTTCCTTGTCAAGGTCAACAAAACTAACTACTTTGACTCCTTATTTCAAACGCCAATTGGATTTGTTTGTCTAATTGGGTTAACAGTTGTGGTTCGTGATATGGGACTGTGGGAGAAACATTTCTCCTTCTTTTATCTCGTTTGTGAAAAACATCCCTAGACTTTGAATGCGTTCACATAGTGTTTTTTTGAAAACTAACAAAGACCACTGTGTGAAAATATTTCTTAGCCAGGCATATCAGTAAAAACACACACCTGCAAAAAGAAATGTTTTTTCCCCGCTTACATTTCTGTGTGTATGTGAAAGTCTGGTTAACTCCCTGTCTGCATGAGTTTAAATACGTGTGTATATATATATATATATATAAATATATCTCTCTTATAAAAATATATATATATTTATATATTATATTTTATTTTTTTTAATATTGCAGGAGTACACACAACATTGATGGCATTAAGTATACCTTGTATGAAACCTATTTAAATGGTGAGAAACATGATTGAATTAAGTAATAAACATTTGTTTAAGCACAATACTGTTAGAGTCTCATACTTAGGATATTTCTCAAACATTAGGCCTGTATTATTAAAATAGTGTTTTCACAAGGAAGCATGAAGTGTATTAGTTTGTAAAATACATGTATACCAGTTTATATAGTACTATATATATATATATATATATATATATATATATACACACACACACACACACACACACACACTCAGTGTGTGTGTGTGTGTGTGTGTGTATATATATTATTATACATTCTGAGATGTTATTGAAACGAACACACAAATGATTAAAGGACAAAATTACAATGGCCAAGCAAGGCAAAGGTAAGTAATAATTTACACATAATCCTGCTGTACACGTACAAGAAAGATGTTTGCACTTACTTAGGTGTTTTAATAATTGCATGTGACTAATATGCATATGCAATTCTTACATCAATTAACACACCCAAATGCAATGTTTTGCTGCAAAGTCAATGGCAGCTTCTCTAAACTTAGCAACTGGCTCCTGGTGGACCATTACTGAACAGACGATTAAAACATAAATATTTATAACACAATTAATTATGAGTGTTAACATTTCCAAAACTTCACGTGTACAAGAACATAGTTGAAAGTTTGGAAACAACACAGTCTTCAGCATACATACAATAGTAATTAGATAATCTGAAGTCAACAAAACAAGGCCAAAGACATATTTTCTGAATTATAACATTTATTTTTTTTGTTCCTTTTGCGAGCGAGTAACAGGCCTGCTTGTTGTCTCTTGAATTTTCCTTTTTCTTTTGCCACCAACTTTAGGCACAACAGAGCCACTTTGAGTGGCCTCTGGCACTTCACGGGCAGGGCTTGTGGCCAGTGACTCACCTACAGGGCTTTTGGGCAGTGATTCACCTACAGGGCTTTTGGGCAGCGATTCACCTACAGGGCTTTTGGGCAGCGATTCACCTATAGGGCTTTTGGGCAGCGATTCACCTACAGGGCTTTTGGGCAGTGACTCACCTACAGGGCTTGTGGGTATTGACTGTTCACGGACAGGGCTTGTGGCAAGTGACTCACCGACAGAGCTTGTGCCCACTGACACATGTGAGCAAGTTGGTAGACACTGCACAAGTGATGGTCGGTCTGTTTCATGTGAGTCTTTTTTTGTTTTTGACCAAAAACTGGTCAGTAGTAACTGCTTGTGTTTTGTTTTTGTGGCCTCCTTTGTAGGTGTCAGCTGCTGATGTAGTACAGATGGCAGCGGTAGGATGTCGTCAGGAACATGCACACCAATGTGTGCTACTTGACCGGTAACATTGGGACCTGGTGACTGAAGATCAGATGAATGTGGTGAGAAGTTGCCAGCATATAATGATCCAGCCTGTGAGGTGTTGAATTGGGGTACATTAGTCATTCTCAAGTAATTAGCTTGGGTTTGCTGAACAACTAATGCTTCGAATGAGGTGTTGATTTTTTGCAACTGTTTAGGCACTTCAATGAAGACTCTGTGGAGATGTGCCAATTGTGATACTGTTTCTTCCTGCAGTCCAATCATCCTTTCCAGCACTGTCATCATGTCTGAATGGCGACGATTTTCTGCGTCCACTATTTTTCCCTCTGAAGCTACAATTGCATCGTATGTGGAAGTTGATGGACGATTTGGCGGTACAACAGTTTCTATTGGCACCTCTTCATGGTCACATGATTGTATTTCAGTCTCTTCTGCGGCGTCATCCTCATCATACTCATCATCCTCATCACCATGATGTTCTAAAAAGAAATGTACACATTATTAAATGGCATGTTAATGTATGCTGTGTTACTATGTAATTGTACTGTGTCCTAAGTAACACCTAACATGTTAGCATACGTTTTATAACCTCACATTAAAAACTACCTTGACTTACGAATAATGTTTGGACTCAGTATGAAATATGAATGAATGAAAAGTTGCTCTAAACTCAGAAGTCCTACATGATAGTTCACATCACTAACACAATACATGTTGCCTTACACTTAATTTGCACTGACACTAAGTAATCCTATTTAAAGAAGATGTGCAAAACAAATAATGAACATGACAACATAACATATAGAAGAGCACATATTATATGGCCAGCAAATGATACACTCACCTTCTAGTTGTGTTGAGCTGGCTGACCCAGGTGAAGACACTTGTTCCATCTCAGGTGACACATGTCCTCCAGGGGCAACTATATATAACAATAACATAAGTTTTACATTTACATGTGTAAATATTGAACAAACACTTATTGTATGTTCTGTATTTATGATTAACTAACAACATCAGTTCCTTAACCGAAAATGTGTGTGAAAGTGAACATAAATAGTTGTAATAACACTGTACATGCCTGTGTACTTAGAAGTTTTGAGTTCCCTAACATACAACATACTATGTTTCTGCAGTAATGCGTGAGGATAAATAGATTAAATTAGTACATAAAAATCATATGTTGTGTAGTGATATCAGTATCATAATGTACATAACTATCATGAGATGACCATTCACAATGGTTATCATGAAGGTGGTCATATTGCAAAAAGTGTTGTTTTTGGTAGAGGATATGTGTGGTACATTAATCGAAGATGTGGCACACCTGAATGTGGCTGTGACTCAACAAGACAACACATGCAGTGTGTGATAATGTGTCTTTGATAGTAGTTCAACTATAGATATGAGTGAACTAATGTGTGACGTACGCTTTGATAAGTAATGAGTTGTTGGGGCATTTAGTAGCTAGAGTTAAGCTTTCAAATGAGTGTGATTAACTTCAGTTGTGCTATTCAGGTTGTAAGAAAGGTATTCCCTTCCCCAAAAAGCCTAATCAGCCACACCTTTCAATTACTTGAAACAGGTGAAAATGGTGTGAACTAAGTTGACCGTGAAATGAGGCTGTAATTAGTGTGTGTGCTGAACCCCACCCCCTCTGTTGAAGTGTATGCTGTGATGAGATATTAATTGCAGCTGCTTTAACACAATGGTAGATGAGCTAAGTAGTCATCTGCAGTGTTTAAGTTATGAAAACAATGACATAACATATGATACGTGTGCCTCATTATGCTGTCTGTATATGACATAAAGCAAAAATGGACCTTTTCATAAGCAACTATAGATGTGTTAGTGCCAGTGATGTTTGTAGGCCGTTACATGCAATTTCTTTGATGCATGCTTAAAATAGGCAGTAATGTCATGTTTGTCGGAGTAAAATCAATAAAATACACAATAATATGATACATATTTCTGTTCTGTACCTGTAGCTACTAATAATTTCTCATGAACATGTGTTACACATGTGTACTACCCTGTTGTTCCCCATCTTCGCCCACCATCAATTGCTTCCACTGCAGCTATGCATTTTGGGAATTCACATGTAAATGAGCACGCAATGGCACGTGCTATATTAGTTACTGCTTTTAGTAGGACTACTACATATATGTCTATTTTGAGATATATATATACAGAATCAGACATATACATATATAGATGCAGGTATGCTTATATTGTGAAGACAGTATAAAAAGCAGTGTAAATATGCAAAATAACTGTAAGCAACGACACGCCTAGTACAGTAATATTTATCACCTGCTGGAAATTGTGACGGATAAATTCCAATGTCACGGTCACCAGCCAAGCCTTCCACGACGACGGTAAGTAATTTTGGCCGAAGCAGCTCCTCCAATGGAGTCAATATGAGACGTTGTGGTGTGGGCCCACCTCCAGTGCCAGTAGCATGCACGCGTTGGTCTTGTATTTTCTTTTTCAATTTGGACCTAATATCATCAAATCTTTTCCGACAATGATACTTGTCCCTGACACTATTCTCACAGGCATTGACACCAATGACTATTGTGTCCCACATTTCTTTTTTGCTTGCTGCACTTGTCCGCCCTTGAAAAACATATAAAAGATATGAGGTAAATTAATAATAATATAAGCACCAGTTTCCTACACTGCTAGCTGTTCCAAGAGATAGCAAACATGCTGTTTTATGTGTAATATGTGAAGCACATGAGCATTCACTACTAAACCTATACATGTAAGCAAGGTTGCATTCATATTGTATGCAGTTCTGGCAAATTGACCGCCTGTGTTTATTTGTCCTTGTAAGGCATGATAAAAAGCTGTGTTTCCACACTAATGAACATAGAAAGATATTGTGTACCCATATTTGCATATGAACAAAACTCAGATGACCTAGGATCACATGTATTTGAATAATAAATATAAAGGTACACTTACCTACTAAATGTCCATAGAGACTGTCATAGTGCTCCAGAATGCCAGTGACAAGAGCCCTATTTTCCTGGTCATTGAAGCGAGGATTACGTGGCTTCTCCACACGTTTCTTCCGAGCAGGTTTAGGGTCAGAGCTTGGCTGGTGCTGACTGGACTCTCCTTCTTCCAATGGAAGAGCCTCCAAAAGCTGGCCACCAGCAAGCACGCCACCACCAGACACCCCATCAGCAACTGCGCCACCAGCAGCACTCCCAGCACCAGCACTCCCACTCCTAGCACCAGCACTCCCACTCCTAGCACCAGCACTCACACTCCTAGCACCAGCACTCACACTCCTAGCACCAGCACTCCCAGCACCAGCACTCCCACTCACAGCAACAGCACTCCCACTCCCAACAACAGCACTCCCACTCCCAACAACAGCACTCCCACTCCCAGCAACACCACTCGCAGCACCAGCACTCCCACTCCCAACAACAGCACTCCCACTCCCAGCAACACCACTCGCAGCACCAGCACTCCCACTCCCAACAACAGCACTCCCACTCCCAGCACCAGCACTCCCACTCCCAGCAACACCACTCGGTGCACCAGCAACATCACTCCCCTGAACAGAACGTTCACTCCGACGCGTACTCGCACGAGTAGCACTCCCACTCCCACCAGCATCACTCTTCCCACGCTTTGCGGGCATACTTCCAGCACTCACAAAAAACAGACAAGAAATGTACAGGCAATCACACGACCCACTTCCACATATAAAACAAGACAAAGATGTAAACAAAACAACAAAGGACAAAGCTCTCCCAATACACAACAAGTCTCTCAGTCAATATGCAAATCTTCAATCGTCCAGCTCTGTGCGTCTCTCTCTCTCTCTCACTCCCAACAACACAGAGAATGATTAGCAGTACACGTTGCCTTTAAATATGGCGCGCAATCAAAAACATGCTTGTTTCGCCTGATTCAGCAAGATTTGTGATTGTGCAACCTAACAGCACCCCGCCACGCACGCCGATACACCTGTGTGTGATCGGCTCATCATCGTGAGAGTGGGCGGATTTGTTTTCGGCTTGATTTTGAATGTATTCGGCACTTACTGCATACGGAGAGGGAAAAACGCCAATAACATGACTAATCGATAAGCTTGCCGATTTCACATAATCGTCGCTTACTGCATGAGGCCCTATATATATAATCTCCTCCTCACTCATCCCATCGAACATGGTTCTCTCCCTGTACAAACGATGACGAGGCACAACTTCTCTCCTCTCTCTTCTCCTCTCATCTCCTTGCCCTCTCCCTCTCCTCTCCGCATCCCTGTCCCTGTCTCTGTCCCTGTCCCTTCCTTGGCCTGTGACATCCTGTCCCTCAGCTAGCCTCTCCTCCAATAGAATCTTCCTCCGTCTCATGAACATTCGTATCATTTTCAGGTCTGTAGCTGTCAATGCGCAGGTAATTGGCCTCCTTTAAATACCTATGTGATGATGTCAGGTGACTTGATGAAGTGCAAGGTGTTACATTAATATATCCAAGTAGTTAACTCCAAACGGGTATCCAGTATGAATTAAAAGGATTATTTATGTGCGTTCACCAGGCAATCATGATATTTGACAATGATGTAATGTTAAGCTTTGTACAACAATTTATTCGCAAGTATTTATGGAATGTGTAATGCATGTACCACTTCTGAACGCAACACTCAGTCATCTCATTAGGATACAACCATGACATTGACGTTGAAAAGCTACGTTGCAACATGTCTAATTTCGCATGTTATTGTCACATGTTCACATGAACTAATTCTAATGTGCATATGCATAATTTAATGCCATCAGGATACTTGCTATTGATTATGTTTCAATCGTCTACAAATGAGTAACTATTATAGATCTGTGTATAACTTAGCATGAAGTGATTATAGTGCATCGTGTACAATGTAAACATGCAATGTTATTGAGTGTCCAACTGCGGACGTCATCAAAAGAGGGAGGTCACAAAGTACATGTAAACATGAAAACAAACAGCTACATTTACATTTGATCATGCGTTACACATTCAAAGCATTCTCTAATGTATACCAACATTACTATACGCTGGATTTGTTAGATGTGTGAAATCTGTTACATCATATAATAATTTGAAGCACAATTAAGTAACATGTTTCATATGATGTGACCTCTTCCTTTAAGAGTTTACTATAGGAGTTTACCTTGACACATAATAACATTAAGACTAATGTGACACGCAAAACATCATAACATAGAAAAGTACAATGTTCTGCCAATAATAAACGTAAGCGCTGACATGATGAAGTGAATGACCTCGACACTGTAATGCCAAGCACATTTTTATTATGAGCAATAGAACGTAAACACTCCTATAAAGTTATAAGTCCCCGCTCCATTGACTCCATTGATGTAGAGATGAGCTATTTTTTCTAAGTTCCGTACCGGCAACCTTGCCGATCCTTCTCCCCTCCAACTTGCCAACTTTAGTTGGCGGGACGAATTGCCGTAGAAATCTCCATTTTTGAGTGCCGATCAGCACCGATAAGCTGATCGGGGCTACTAGAATACAGCCGATTTCAAAAAGTGCTGATAAGTGGGTTATCGACAGCCGTATGCCGATAAATTTTTATCGGGAAGACAAAATGCCGATTTTGACCACTTATCCGGCGCTTACTGAATCTCAAATGCAATTTTGGCGTGAAAATGCAGATAAAATCCTTATCGGCGCTAACTGCATGAGGCCCTAGGTCTTGAAATATCTCAGTGTTTCAGTTGTACTACAGTAGTTTGCAGAACTAGTACAAACTTCTAGCATGAAAGGATTACTAGTAATTGAAGATAACTCCTTACAAATTAAAATAAAAGTACAATCATGTATTAATTTTGGCAGCAAAACTAAGGAAAAGTAAGTGCAAAAATACTGCATAAGATTTATCAAACAAGAAAATGTAATTGCTTTCAATGGGAATGTGTTTCTTTAATATACAGTATCTTGTGCGGTTTCTTTGCTGTATTGGGGAAGTGGGAAAGGGAGTATTTCGCTTCAACTGCGGGAAAAAAATTAGATTTTATAGGTTAAATCCAACTAACAAGGGGTGTGACCAAAGGATTAAATGTGGTATACTAGAAGCCGTTGAAAGAAAAAAAGACGGGTGTGTGCCGAGCACGCACGTTCTAAGTGAAACTTCTTTGTGTTTTGTCACTGAAATTGTATTTTTATGTTTTTGATTGATTTAAAGACTTTTGAGAGTATAATTTATTTTTCTGCAGACATTTCCATAGTATCAGTTGGAATACATGATACAATTGATTTATGATAATTAAAGTAAGATACATATATTTTGGATTGTAAAGTATCTAAATGCCGTTGAAACACTGCATCAATGGTCGATTTTGATCTTGTAGTTAGAATTGCTGGGTTGGTGTTGAGAGTTAAATTGAATGTTTCTTGCAATGAATGTAATGGCGACCGTGCTTCTTCAGAGTCAAAGTTTATATTAAAGTCGCCGCTTAAAATCGTTAGTATTTTTTGATAATCTTTCTTCAATAAGGCTGCATCTTGAATAGAGTACGGTAGCAGAATGAAATGGATGAAGTCGATTATATTCTCCACTGTTTCGTTTGGAGAAAAGTATATGACGCTGGTGAGCATAAGTTGGCCATTGGGTAACATGCACTATGCCGCGCATATTTCTCCAACCGGTCTAACACAAGTTTGCTTATAAAAGTACTGGTACTGTGGCATGTTTGCTTATAAAAGTACTGGTATTGTGGCAGACTTGCTTATAAAAGTACTGGTACTGTGGCATGTTTGCTTATAAAAGTACTGGTACTGTGGCAGGCTTGCTTATAAAAGTACTGGTACTGTGGCAGGCTTGCTTATAAAAGTACTGGTACTGTGGCAGGTGCGCTTATAAAAGTACTAGTGCTGTGCCAGGTTTGCTTATAAAAGTACTAGTGCTGTGCCAGGTTTTCTTATAAAAGTACTGTTTGCTTGCCTGATCGCATTTTTGTTTGCATGAATGACTTTGATTGCTGTGTGATTTTTGAGCTAGGGGGGTGAGCGCACACGTTATCATGCATGCGATCGTGCACACGCCTGATCGCGACACATTTTCATCTCTATGAAGGAGTTTTAGTCCTATGAGAATTTAGGTAGGTGCCAGCAAAGAAGTTTCACTTCAAAAGTAATTCCAATTACTTAGGTGCACTCCCTAGTTTAATTAGAATGATTATACATATCGTATAAGGAGTGGTCCCATAGGATTGATATGACTGATGTATGATAATGTATAACAGTTATACAGTATATAGTTATACAGTAAGATTAATTGCTTTTTCTTTCAGCAGTTTCTTTGCCCCAATTCTGCAGCCACGAGAGTGATAAATAACCCACTATGGGTATAAAATACACCCGCAAGCTTTTTCAATGCATTTCCACAAGATGCTGTCTGATTTTCACAATAAAGCTCTGTAAATACAGCGGTACGGCTGACTCAAGACAGCTTCGAAGCGTCTTGCCATACATCTTCTCATTCAGTCTGGACTGCTGCCTCGTAGATCCCCCCCATTATCTTTCTCCTAGTGCACTAGATAAAGAAGGGAGTGCTATGAAATGGAAATGAATTCAGTAAAGAACCCTAGAGTTTCCACTAGCTAATGGGGAGACAATGCATTTGGAACAGCCACAATTACAATGACATAATAATTCCGCTACTCAGAGACAGTTTAACCCTTCCCCTTATCTCTGATCTAAAACCTATTGCAATTAAGTGCTTTTCAGGCCCTCCAGTTATGATTGGGTTAAAAGTACTGTACTGTATAGATATTGCAGCAGCTCTCAGCAGTAGAGATGGATCTGCTATAGAATCACTGAATTTGTGTTATGATTGTAATTATATCATAAAGCATGACGGTGCTTGCTTTCTGCAGCATTTCCAATGCAGAATTAATTGCTGCAACACTACTTCAGAGAGATAACATCAACCAGAAGCAGCCTACCTCTTCTTTTCCATCTCATCTTTCTCTATTCTGTCTTTCTCTACCAATCATCCTCTCTGTCTTGGAGCACTGTGTGTTATTGTTCTCATTCAATGGAAGAAATTCAATTGACACATTATCCAGCAATGCTGCTTTTCTCTCTGCTGTGTCCTACTTCCAGCAGACGTTCTGCGGGAGCTCTTGGTGACAGGACTGGGGCATCAGCAAATATATAATACAATAACACATACTGAACACATACACATCAACATATATCTAATACATACTGTACACATCATTTCAGTCTCCGAGAACAACAAAAGCAGCCAATAAATATTGAGCATTTAAAATATGTTGTATATAACATTTATTTAATACTGATTTGTCTAATTCTGAGTGCTGCAATGTAACATTTGCATAATTGTGAACACATAATTACTAGTACAGTATCACTATTGTTTCAAGATCATTGATTGCAGGGGTTATAAAACTTTTCCCAATCGCTGACCACATTCATGTTAATAATCGTTCAAAGGATCACCATACTTGCACTTAGATTTGTTCATCAATATGTTTATATTTACGTGTAATATACATTTAATAATGACAGGATACGTTTCTAGAAAATAAACCTTTAGTGGGGGCTCTTCATTAGACAGAAAAACAGTTGTCCAGACGCAATCAGTGACATCCCGTATTATATCAAAACTGGTTCACCTAGGCCTTTCAGGAGGAACCAGTTTAAAATCAAACTTTGTAAAGTCTCCTCGCTGCAAAACAGAGGCAAAACTGGTACAAAAACAACAACATATTTATCAAAGAAAAAATGCCATTGAAAGTTATGGGACATTTAATTTTGATAAATCTGGTGAAATACATTCTTTTGCCCCATGTTTTGCAGATCAGAGACTTAAGTAAATAACTCCCACAGAATACACAAGTGAACATTGAGCTTTTAACAATTCAACTACAGTACCTGTAACTTGTGAAATTGGCGGAAATTAATGATCGAAATGCTAACACACAGCAAGTTTACTGGAGTCCTGAATGTGAGGTGTTTTGTAAATGTATAGGTATTGGTAATTTGGATAAACAAAACAGGACACAGGGTGGCATATCTCACAATCCCATTGGTTCCTGTACCATGTGATGGCAGCCTTTTTCAACGGATGTAACATCACTACTAAAGATGATGTTACATCCTTTAAAAAAAATGGAACATGTCACATGGTACTTCAATCCGATTGGCTGTGGTACCATGTGAAAGGCAAGAGGTTATATCTGTGGTGCTCTGCACTAGTAACAAACTGTGAACTAGAATAAATAAATAATAATATTATACAACCAGTATCAGTGGTGTGGCCCGTCCAGTGAGGTGCTCCACGTGGTGAGTTACTGTACATGAAAAGATAATAAAAAATCATAGCATAATACTGCAAAGGACAACAGACCAACATATAACAGACACTTACACATAAGACAAATGCTGAGAACAACAGGTGACAGTTAGTAATACAAAAACATTTAATTAAGACACATCATGGATAAAATACATATAAAAAAGGTCCCAACTGGACACTCATACTCTGGTAAAAGTACCTGCTTACCAAAGGCAAGGAGGTATCAGGCAGTGGATAATTCAAAGAGTATCCCCTCTTAAGGATGATCAGCTGGCTATGGCGTCTGCTCTTGGGCATGGAGCCCTCCCGTGCGGTGTACAGACTTCTCCAGTCTGTGGCTTTCACCTTCCTCATTACTTTTGCACCCCTGAGGAAGGAAGCACGACTTCCGAAACGCGTAGGGTGGTCCTGCGTGACACTCTACACCTAATGAATTTTGTATTCCTGCTGGAGGATCACTATTGCGGCCTGACATCTAGATTGGCAGCGAATCTGCTATTACCAACTGCACCATTCGGCGGAGCCTGGGCCAGGCGAATCTGCGGCCACGATCTCTCAGCTGCCACTGCACATGCGCAGATTGGGCCGGAGATGGAGGGGAAAGCCACAGACTGGAGAAGTCTGTACACCGCACGCACGGGAGGGCTCCACGCCCAAGAGCAGACGCCATAGCCAGCTGATCATCCTTAAGAGGGGATACTCTTTGAATTATCCACCGCCTGATACCTCCTTGCCTTTGGTAAGCAGGTACTTTTACCAGAGTATGAGTGTCCAGTTGGGACCTTTTTTATATGTATTTTATCCATGATGTGTCTTAATTAAATGTTTTTGTATTACTAACTGTCACCTGTTGTTCTCAGCATTTGTCTTATGTGTAAGTGTCTGTTATATGTTGGTCTGTTGTCCCTTGCCGTATTATGCTATGATTTTTTATTATCTTTTCATGTACCGTATCACCACGTGGAGCACCTCACTGGACGGGCCACACCACTGATACTGGTTGTATAATATTATTATTTATTTATTCTAGTTCACAGTTTGTTACTAGTGCAGAGCGCCACAGATATAACCTCTTTTCTACATCCAGTTGTCTGACCAGGGGTCAGAGTTATATCACAGGCAGCCAGCAGTTTTTTAGAATATAGCGCTACCTTTTTTCTTTTCACCATGTGAAAGGCAGCCATTTTGATTTATGGATGTGATGTACCTCCCTTGGAGATGTCACATCCTTAAAAAAAAAAGCCGGTCACATGGTATAGCATCCAATCGGATTGGAGCTCTACCATCTGACCCTAAAATGTGATGTCACAGGCTTTATATAAGGCCTGTCCCATCTCATTTTAGCTTAAGAAAACAATGAGACAACATCTACCTATGAATTTTATGGATTACAAGTAAAGAAGATTGAAGAAAGAAGAAAAGAAGAAGAACAGAGGTTGCCTGAAGCTGAGGTTCTTTGCGTTGTGGATGGAGATCTTCCTGATACATCTATAATCGAAGGGTGAAGACGTCTAAAAGGTTTTTATTTAATTTTAGGTATTTTGATTTCTTTAATGTTGTGCTGTTTAGACGTTTGATTTCTTTTATAGTTGTGTTGTCTAGGTGATTGGTTTCTTTAATTGATGTGTTTTTTAAGTGCTTGTGTTTTGTTATTGTGATGTTTAGGTGCTTGTTTTTTTATTGTTGTGGTGTTTAGGTGCTGTTATTTTTTTAGGTAGCCCATTGACTGCTATTGTGGCTTATCATGCCCATATTATATGGGCATGATGTATCACTGTGCCAATCAATGGGTTGTGGGTGGGGTTAGTTGCCCCAGGGTAGGTGGTTAGGCTGCCCGGGTGGGTAGCAGGTAGGGGGGTTAACCCCTTCATTACTTTAGCAGTTTCTAAATTGTGGTGATTAAGGAGTTAGGGGCCATTAGATTGTATTTTTTATTGTTGTGATCCTGCCAATGGAGGACAAGGACGGGGAGAAAGATGAGAATGGCCTTCATCCTGGCAGGGGTAAGTAAACGTTTTATTTACTTTATGCTGGGTGGATAATGTTTTATTTTAAATGGGCAAATGAGCTATTATCCATAGCTTGATAATAGTAATTTTGCCCATTACTGTACTGTATGTGTTGGGGGGGTTGTTGGAGGTAGAGAAGGAGGTAGTGTTGGAGGTAGTAGGTTTGTTGTGTTTTTTAATGTTTGTTGGGTAGTTAGTGATCATTTATTATGCTATTTAAGACAGGTTATTGTGGCTCTCTTGTCCTTTTCCTGGTCTGGCCATTTGAGCCTACTGGATAAGCAGTATCACCGCTGCATGTATCTGACATATTAGGTAAAAGGATTTTTACACATTACACTACCTTTATCTGGTGTATTTTTGTATCACCAGGTGGATTTATATGTTTATTGTGTCAAGTGTTCCCATTTATCTTATCGGTCTAAGGACCTATTAAATTTGTTGTTTTAATTGTTTCATTTTACTTTCATGTGTTAGGGAACCATTCACTTTTAATCTAACTTCTGTATTCTTATAGCTCATTGTGACATTGATTTGATTACTAATGTGGTAGGCGAGTTCATGCAATAGGGGCCTTTCCTCTGAGCTTACTCCCCCCCCTCTTGGGGGTTCAGCCCAGTTATCTCTGTGTTCACATATTATCTCCCTAGTGCACCCACCACTTCTCCTTGACAGAGGCTGAGCGGTTTTCTCTCATTTTGTTATAATTGAATACCGTGATAACACAAATGACAAACGGTTCGGTGGGAACATGCCATACCTTGCGAGATAGCAGTAAACGCATCGAAGCTACTAGAATAGGCCACATTGAATTCTCCCTGTGATTTCCCTCCTGCTATCTACCCATGGTATGAATTAAGTCATTTCACACAGGGACGACTCCAGGAATTTTGGGACACATTTCCTCTGTCCCTATTCTCCTTGGTAGGCAGCATTTCCAAGCCAACTCCAGGGTGCTGCAGAACCCTGGTTGGACAACACTGCTCTAGAGTCTTGTGGGCTTGCTCTACTCTGGGTACCATTTCACAAGAAATGGGATGGCTATGATTTGACACCTTTAGGACAAGCGGCTCAGAGATGCACTCAGAATGTAGGAGCATATATTGTACATACAATTTCTCAACTGGAGAAACTGCAATCATTTCTCAAGTGCAAGAGCAATTATTCAAGTGGAGGAGGCCCTGTCCATAGCAGGTGTAGCCAAGCTCCTAGAAGGCCTTGAGATAGATACTCCTGATGATTCACTGATACTGTTATAAAGGTATTATTGGAAGCTAAGTAAATGCTGTAGTGTGTGTTATAATGGATATCTCTAACTTCCATATAGCAAAAGAAGATCAATAAAGCAATGCTTTTTCATAGCAAATGTAGATATGTATTGCCCTAACATATAATACTGAGTACATACTGTACAATGATAATATTGATTTTTTCCATTCTGATAGTTCTAGCGACAGTGACAATGCAAAGAGATTAATCCTATGCAGGTACCACTAACTCAGTAGTTTAGATATCATTACTAGTGCTAAACTTAGTGGAAATAATAGAAACGCAATACATTCCAGTAGCTTCTATGTGGTGACTCTCGCAAAGCCACATAGAGTGAATACAATTGGCAGAGGTTGGAAATGAACGCAATAGGTTATATATTTAACCCTTGGGGTGCAGGAAGGTTTGTGGCACTCCATGCCAAGGACCTTCCAGCTTCTGGGTCATGTGATCCCTAGTTTAATGATCACATGATCGCTTTCTGTAGCTGATGTTAGAAAAAGAAAAGGAAATTCTCCCACTCTTCCGTTCCAATCATGATCTCTGCTCACTGGAGCTGAGGTCACGATTTTCCCTAGCAAAACATCAATGCCTCATATTATAACACTACCCCATTGTAATTGTTTCGTGGCATCTGTCAGTCCGGTTCAACTGCTAGAAGTTAGTTCTGCTCTCTTGAAAAAGCATTCAGGATGCATTACTACAAATGTCCACCAGGCTAGAGACATTAATAAACTACAACTCCTAGATGCTATGTTGGACTCACCCACTTCCTGATTGGGACACATTTAAGACCAGGAAATGCAACACTTCTTGCATTGCAACTATTTTCCTAAGCAGTCCACACTCCTGTTCCCTCTGCCTCTCAGCTACAGTAAGTATTTACTGACTGCCTCTGTATGACCTCGGATATCTTGTTTCTGCTCTTATTGAACCTTATTTTCCTAATTTTACTTCCTAACTCTCCCTCATCCCCAGCGATCTCAGAGCATCTTAACACAAGTCTTTAATAATGGATGAAACTTGAATCTTCCATTATAGCACCAGCCAGTTTATAAATAACTTTTTGGTTACCAAAATCCGAGAATCTCCCTTCAGACTATTCCCCCTAAAATACGGTATATAACTCTCCCAAGCTTGAGGAGACCAGCAGACCTAAATATAACCTAACTAGTAAAGCTTACTTACCTCACTATTTATTTTGAACCAGGTTTATTTAATTCCAATTTTATGGCCTGGTAGTCTAGAGATTTAGTAAGGAATTAAGAATCTTTAAATCACTAAATAAAGACATTTGATAAACTATCCGCTGAAACTTCCAAGTCAGGAGCCTTTCAGCTAAATCCAATTTAGGGGCTTCCTCAATCAAATACATCCAACAACACCCTCAGTCTCTTTGAAGTGCTTTGTATGAACTCCCAGGATCAAAATCTTCCATTCACACTTTATAAAACTTACACATGGCGGTACCTCATACTGTACCAGGTAAACTCTCAATCATTTACCCTGGAACTTCTCCCCATTGCCCAAAGATCTAGGGATGAAAGGTTTCATTGATGCACATGTGGTGGTCTTGCCCCATGTTAGGATTACTCTGGAATAAAATCATAAACTGACTCAATGATTGCAGTCTTTGATTTCCTGATTTCCTCTTAACCCCTATTTTTGTTTGGTCCTGTATCCCACATTTATCAAAACCTTCAATAAACTTTAAGTAAAAGAAAAATAGAACATCAACATTTATTATAAATGATCTATTATCTATTACATAAATAATAGCAACTAAAAATATCACTTGTGAGCACATTCACATCACAGACAGGTCTGCAACCCTGCCTTTCCCCATTATCTTCTAGCGTACAATGCTTTCATTGCAGCCAGGGATTCTGGGTAATGGCATTCAAATGAGCACCCACTGTCACTTTTGCTTCTTGTCCATTTTAGCATAGGGAAAAGCTTATGCCTGCAGTATTACACAGCTTTTCAAGCACAGTCTGGGTTAAAGAAGTGCATAGCCAGTAACCCTACTCACAGACAGCTGTTTCAACCTTTTGGCTCTCATCAGTGTGAGAAATAGATAGAAATATTAAAATATAGGTGTGCTATTCTAAAATATCTTGAGGGTTGTTTTTCTGGCTCCAAGACAGTGAGTTATGTCAGTAATACAGTCCTTAGCAATGCCAATGAGATTCAAGTACCCCTAGCCTCATCCCTATTTTGGCCTGAACACCTTCAGGGATTTCAGTTTCCATGGTTACAGAGCCCAAGGCCTATTTGCTGAGACTGCAGACTAGAATGCAAATGGTGTTCCTGGGATGTGAACATTTCTCCATAGAAATTAGACTGAAAGCACCAAGTTATCTCTAGAACGGCACAAAAAGCTGACTTTCATTATCAAGAACAGAAAGCATTCTGTAACATTTTGTTCACTGGTTCAAATGTCATCAAAGTGTACTTTATTCTTTCCAAAGAACATGTAATAAAATAAGAAACTAGAGTGGGTGTTGTAAAAGAACTTGAATACAACAGTGATTACAATATCTTCCACTGAAACGCTTTAACGTGCACAGAAGAAGACTAAATGTAGTTAAAAAGTAATATTCAGTCTAGAATCAATGAGTAATCATGCATTAAGAATTGTAAGGCTTTCTGTTTAAGAGATTTTTAATACAAGTTCACACTGGGTTGCCATGTGGATAGTTTCAGCTGGAGCTACAGTAGTTCCAAATTTGAATGGGAGATTTTAACTCCTTTAATGCTGGATTAGCTTGCAATGCATTTGCATTGCAGACTCCTTCAGCACTGAAAGGATTATGGCCCATATGTACTAAGCAGCACTATTCCATAAGTCACTAGAAGTCATAAGCACATTGACCAACTCTCCCTATTTATGAAGAGACTCCCTCATAATGCTTATCATAGCATGGGGTTTCTTTCTACCTGAAAAACTCTCCCTCAACCAAATGCAAGCCAATAGAAAGGTATCCTGCATTTCCCTAACAAATCTCCCGGAAGAGAGTTTGCATGTGCTCAGTTATAAGGCATCTTATTCTATTGATTTATTTTGAAGGTTCTTTTGGACCAGTTAGTAAACATGGGCCAAAATCCTGAAATATCTGAATCTGCCCTAAGAACTTCTCACTATGGGGGCTATGCACTAAGCTCAATGGCTTTGCGTTCTGATGTTCCAAAAAAGCAGGTTCGTTAAAAAGTGAGGCCGGGGACGCGATTCACTAAGGCCTTGAACCCATTTTTTAACGTACCTGCTCAAAATGGTCGAAAACACCCACAGCGTACGTGTTGCTTTTTTCCCCCCTGCTAGCATTCTTAACCATTCCGTTCGCTAGCTGAAAGAAAAAAAAAGCCGCATGTAACATTTGCATGGAGATTCTGTATCTCCATGCAAGGCTGTTACAGGCGATCGTACACTAAATAAATATATTTTAATAATAGTGTACATGAGCAGGGGGTCTCAGGACCTGAACCGCATTGGTTTCAGCCTCGGGGACCCCTTACTTCAGGAGATACAGGCCCCGTTATGGGGTGCCGGTATCCCCTGCACTTTAAAGCTCCCGCGTCACGTGACCGGGACATTTAAATTCTGCAGGGGATACCGGCACCCCATAAAGGGGCCTGTGCTCCTGAAGAAGGGGGTCCCCGAGGCTGAAACCAATGCGGTTCAGCTCAGGAGACCCCCTGCACATCTACACTAGTATTAAAACACACATAACAATAAACAATAATTCATTTCCGTAGCGGCTATACGCTATGGTAATGAAGCTGCATTAATGTACATTTTAATAATATTGTGCGGGAGCAGGGGGTCCTCTGAGCTGAACCGCATTGATTTCTGCCTCAGAGACCCCCTGCTTCCCGAGTAACAGGCCCCGGTATGGGGCATTGGTGCCAGTGTTGCCACCATCTTTATAGCGTCCAAGACGCGACGTGGGCTCTATAAAGATGGCGGTGACACTGGCACCGATGCCCCAAACCGGGGCCTTTAACTCAGGAAGCAGGGGGTCCCTGAGGTAGAAATCAATGCGGTTCAGCTCAGGGGACCCCCTGCTCCCGCACACTATTATTAAAATTTACATTAATGCAGCTTCATTACCTTAGCGGCTATCCGCTAAGGCAATGAAGGGGTTAAGGCACATTAGCATGTTTATAATAATAAACAATAAACATAGCAATATACAACACACATCCCCCCCGCCCCCTAGCACATACTATACAGTAATGGGCAAAATAACTATTATCCACATATGGATAATGATGCATTTGCCCATTTTAAATACATATAAATTAGAATAAATACAGTCAATATATATTACACTTACCTTTTACAGGCACCCACGATGAAGGCCGTCTTCATCCTCATCCTCATCTTCATCCTGCCCATGCCCCCTCCGATGCTGCAAAACATACTGTACACAAGAATAAAAACATCCAATGTAATGTCCCCTAACCCCTTGATCACCATAGCGGTTATTAACTGCTACAGTCATTAAGGGGTTAACCCACCCTCACCCACCACTCGGGAGGCCTACATACCCTCCCCCACTACCCCGTGAGGCCTAACCACCCTCACCCACTACCCAGCCAGGAGGCCTACCCACATACCCTTGGGGCCAATAGCCCCTCCCCCCACCCCCAGTGCCCACAATAAAAACAATACACAGCCCCACAATAAACATCATTCTATTTATTAAATACATAACCCACCCCCTGTGCCCCCCCCCATAAATACATGATTTATTCTTTTACATACAGGGTTCAAACCCAGGCCCACGGGAGTCCCCGGTGGGCCTGACGGGTCACCTCACAGACCTACAGGTGCCCAGCATCATGTTTCACACAGGGTCTGGAGGCCTGTTGGTGGGTCCCGCCAGGCGCCATGGTCCACCAGGTGGTCTCCGCGGGTCACCGTGGGCCACAATGCAAAATATATGTAACAATAAAATACACTATGAACAATGTCCCCTAACCACCAATGCCATCATGAAAATCAAATAGAAACTAAGCAACATCAATACAATTACCATCAATCAATTAATCAATTTCCTAAACCAATTACAGGCATACCCCACTTTAAGTACACTCACTTTAAGTACACTCGCGAGTAAGTACATATCGCCCAATAGGCAAACGGCAGCTCACGCATGCGCCTGTCATCACGTCCTGAACAGCAATACCAGCACCCTACCTGTACAGAAGCTGTGCGCAAGCGGGGAGACTATAGAGTCTGTTACAAATGCATTATTAACATCAGTTATGCACATATATGATGATTGCAATACAGTACATGCATCGATAAGTGGGGAAAAAGGTAGTGCTTCACTTTAAGTACATTTTCGCTTTACATACATGCTCCGGTCCCATTGCGTATGTTAATGCGGGGTATGCCTGTACAATACAATACAAATCAATTATACAATTCCCTATTCAATTCCTAAAGCCAAACCATTGCCAAAAGAATTCTAATTGAAAGTAACCACCATCATTCTAATCTAACTACCAGAAAGAAGCATTAAAAAAAATAACCTGTAACTGAATACAAATTACATTATTCACACCAATGTCAAAATAAAGCTGATAAATACATTAGCCATACATGAAAAGAACATAAACATTAGAAAAACAATAAATTATTATCCCTGTATGTCTTTACATATAGATAGATATACATAACATACAGGGGAAATAATAGAGCATAAAAAACAATGCATTTACATCCAAAAATCACATATAATACACCCATTCAGTGTCCGTGAATGTATGTGTATACATAGGTACATAATAGATACATACACGGGCATTAAATGGGACTAAAAAAATAAAAGACATGAATCAAAAATAAAAAGAAACTGTAAAAGTTAAAATAATACACTTTTCTTTTGTTTACTTACCATTAGATGCCCACTCACCGAAATCCAGGCGACCCAGAAGCACTGGAACCAATCCACAGGTAACCATAAAAAAATAAACCCTTACAATCCATAACGGTGTCTTCTTTCTTCTATTTGTAATCCTTCCCGTCAGTATTGGGATCTTATTTTCTTCTTTAGGGTCTTCTCCGTCTTCTTCCATCTTTTTCTGCCATGCCCTTCTTCTCTTCTTAGGAGAGGAGGTGTTCCCTCCTCGGCGTCTGGCTTCAAAATGAGGCGACATAGGCTTTTATAGGCCTATGACGTCACATTTTGGTCAAATGTTTCCCACGGTCCTGATTGGGCCGTGAAAAACATGTGAATTGTAAAAAAAAAAAATAATGATGATGTCATTTAAAGGCAATGACGCCAGTCAATCAGAATGGCTGAGTTTCAATTGCCTTTAAGATGACGTCATCAAAACAAAGATGGCCGGCGACACATGGTACGTGTCACGCTGTGCAGCCCGCAGACCAGGCCAGTCCCCTGTACTGAGGTGGGATGTTGAATATACACACCGACAGCAGAGGGAGCGGGTCCGGGATGTGGTTGTAGCATGGCCAGGCCTGGATTAAGATTTAGAATAGTTGTTGTACTTGCCGAAGTCGGGAGCCAGAGGGGTAATTCAGACAAGCCGGTTCAAATCTGTAGGAGTAAAGACAAACAGGAGCACGACACAGTTTCCAGGCTACACAGGAAGCAAGGAGCTATGCAGAGCAAGGAAGTGAAGTCAGAGCAGGATATTTAAAGCGACAGTGACCAATCCGGAAGAGGGGCATGGCGGAGGCGGGTCGAGGAGCTGCTCGTGAGGGGCTGAGAGACCAGGAAATAGTAGAGCCCAGCTGAGAGTCTGTAACACCAGTGCCAGAATCCAAGATGGCGACGGCAGAGTTCAAGGTAAGCACTGGGCGGCGGCATGGGTAGCGACGGGGGGCAGGGGCAGCAGCAGCTGCAGTACTGGTAGTGGGTAAGGAGGGGTCACGCTGCAAGGGACATGGCCCCCGATTCCTTACAGTACGGTAGCCAATCAGAGCGTGGGAACTCCATCCCAATTCTGATTGGCTGAAGTAAAGCCTCTGTCACATGGTCTACTTGAGCCGGGGACCCCCGGAAACCCGCGGGGTCAGCCGGGGACACCCACCGGCCTGTTGCATGGGTTTTGCGCATGCAAAAATAATTTTTTCTAAGTCCAGCTTTTTTTGCGTCTACCTTGAGCTGACGTGTTCTGATAAACGCAACTTTCGCGTACGCTAAGGGCAGAATTTAACGCAAACAGGGTAATGAACTAGCAAAGTTGGACTTAGGAAAAACTCCTGAAAAAAGTCAGTTTATAGCGCAAAGTGCCTATCGGGTTCAGCACAACATCACGTTCTAAGAGCACTTTGCGCTCTAAAAGTGACTTAACGTAGCTTAGTGCATGACCCACTATATATTCAAACGTAAGCTTCACTCTGTTAAGGTTTTAGATCCAGACATTTTTACTCTCACTGTTTTTTATTTTTCTATTTAAAGGCTATTTTGTTTTTTGGAAGTTAACATCTCGGTATATCTCCCACTCTGATTTAAAACCATCACCAACTGAAGCAATCCCTTTCATTTAGAGCCAGGTGGCAGCAATACTTATGTAGCCTGGTCCCCTCTGGTTCCCTGGTCCTCCGTTTCCCCCTCCCTTACCTTCGTCATGGTGGGGGTAGTTGCGTGTGGCAACGGGCTGGCCGGTGGCTCCCTCTGCAGGGCGCCGCCATCTTGGATGTGCTCACGCATGCGCAGAAGCGACGTCCACTACTTAGAGTGAGAAGTGGCAGACCTGGCACTCCATAATGCAGGGACGACCCACAGTTAGCGGTGTCGGCGGCCATTATGATGTCGTGCATGCGCAGTATCCATAGCACATGTGGCCCCAATGAGAAAGAGGTGTCCAAAGGACTACAACTCCCAGCAGCCCCAGGGGCTGGAGCACATGTGATGCAACAGCAGACAATAGGGCTTCCAGCTTCCCCTGAAGGGAAAGATACATTGTTGAGCACTAGCCCAGGAAGTCAGTTGGAGCTGGGACACAGAGAAGGGAGGGTGTTTATGTGCAGGGAGGCAAATAGCCTCTGCACTAGGCCAGAAGTCTCCCCTTAGGCCCCAGCTAGATCCAACTCACCCTCATCTTGTGGCTGCTACAGGGATGCCCCCTATGATAGGGACAGGGTCCTGTAGAGCAGCATTACAGTGAGGGTCCAGCCAGGAAGTGTGTATATCCTGGCCACGGTTGTTAAAGGTGAATCACTCTCTGCTGACTAGCAGAGATAACAGACATTCTTAAGGTGGATCACTCCATGCGGGAGCCACCCCACGCAGAGGCAGATGATGACGGGGGATCACCCTTCTGGATTAAAGGGATCTCACCCGGCAGGTACCTGCATCATACACCAACTGCACCAACCCTCATCTCTTCTTAGTGGGCAGCGCGGTCCCACACTTGGGTGGGAGGGGGACTCTTGGGACTCTGGAAAATATGGTTTGGGGTTACAGCCTATGAGGCCCAGTGTTGCAGAGGTGACACCAAGGTTGTTGTTGCTGATGTATGTGTTATTCTTATCTGCATGCAGTAAACTGTTTAACCATAACCTGGTGTATGTGGCTACTATATGTGGGTCCTGTGTCAAGGGTCATTCTACACACTAGAATCCTGCACAGGTAGGAGGCGTTGTATATTGTGAGTATCGTTCCAGAGGATACACCCCAGGCTCTCAACTGGCGGAGGTTCAGGCTTGCTGTGAGCCTGACAGGTAAAGCACCACACCTGGTAATACAGATATATTCCCACACCTGTCCCTATCTGCGATTGGGGAGAGGGGGGAACTGTGTTACATTTGGAGGCGCTGCTGAGATCAGACCCGGGGTTCCCAATAGCTGTAGAATACCAGGAATCATGTTACTGCCCATGGATGAGGAGGGGAGTGTACTTCAGGAATCCCTAGAGAAACTTCTGGGCTTAGGCAAAGTGCGGGTGATAGGAGAAAAATATGACCCCACCGGTTACTGGGCTACCATACTATGGACGGTGGGTCAGGAAATATGCCGGGAAAATTCCCCTCTGACCTTACAGGCTCCAGATGCACCAGCAGAAGGCTTTCCCCTTATATACTCAGTGGACTCTCCACAACATAACAGTGAGTTACACCTAAAATGGCGTCTCCCGCCAAGTCAGGAGAGCGCACGTGCTGCTGACCGCCCGCCTGTACAAAATTGTGTCCGGGTCTGGCGCAAAAACTAGAGCTCCACCACCACAATGTGCGTGGCTCAGTGCAGAGCCAGAACCACTCCATGATAGAGTGTGCCCCTCCTCTGAATTCCACCAGGGGGAGGATGCACAGTGAGCCTCTGTCAGCAACTTCTGTTCCCCCTAAGGCCTGGGACATAGTGCCCCAAAGAGTGCGGAGGCGCGCTGAGGCTCAGGGAAAGCGGTGCTTTCCCTGGCCTTACACAGCGCGCCGTCAGGGGGCGGGACGGGTGCGGGCCAGTGACGTCATGGAGCTAGTTCGCCCTCATTGGGCGAACCGCTCACGTGACCGGCCCTGCGCTCCGGCGAGCGCCAAATTTCAAAACTCCGTGAGACACACGCTTCCGCAAGCGTGCGCGAGCCCCTGCTAAAGCCGCTCTCATTGCGGCTGCAGGGGCTCAGTTTCGAGCAGCAGCACGGCTCAGCACGGGTCAGCGCATAAGCGCTGACCATGCCCGAGGCCTAAGAAAGGTAAAAGATGCAGCGAACCGCACCCTCCATTGTATGGAGCCTGGCTGATGAGGGGAAGGGACGCACCGCAGTCAGGACCACCCGAGGGCCACCGTCGTCCTGTAGTATAATTCTTGTGCATCCCAAAATAATTAAGATATGTTATGTATGCTAAGGGGGTATAGGAGTTGTGGGGGGCACAGGGGGTGGGTGTGTTGTATATTTCAAAGTTTATGGGGGGCAATTGTCCCCAATAAACATGCTATTGTGCCTTAACCCCTTCATTGCCTTAGCGAATAGCTGTTAAGGTAATGAAGCTGCCTTATTGTATTTTTTATTAATAGTGTTCGGGAGCAGGGCGTCTCCTGAGCTGAACCGATTTGATTTCTGGCTCAGGGACCCCTGCTTCCCAAGTTACAGGCCCCGGTTTGGGGCATCGGATGCCAGTGTTGCTGCCATTTTTATTGCGTCCACATCGCGTGACGTGACATGTAAATAATGGAGGAGATACTGGCACCCCATATCTGGGCATAACTCGGGAAGCAGGGGGTACCCGAGGCTGAAATCAATGTGGTTCAGCTCAGGAGACCCCCTGCTCCAGCACGCTATTAATAAAAATTACATTAATGCAGCTTCATTACCTTAGCGGATTTCCGCTACGGTAATGAATTATTGTTTATTGATATGTTTGTTTTGACTCTAGTGTAGATGTGCAGAGGGTCTTCGGAGCAGAACCGCATTGGTTTCAGCCTCGGGCACCCCCTACTTCATGAGATACAGGCCCCGTTATTGGGTGCCGGTATCCCCCTGCAGGATTTAAATGTCCCGGTCACGTGACCGGGACATCTCCAAGCAGAGGGATACCGGCACCCCATAACCTGGCCTGTATCTCGGGAAGCAGGGTTCCCCGAACCTCAAACCAACGCGGTTCTGCTCTGGAGACCCCCTGTTCATCTAGACTAGTAATAACATTTTTATTTAAAAATATTTTTTTTTCTGGCGAGATTTGTACAGAGAGAGTGGCGGATATCTCTGCTGCAGACAGACCTCGCCAGGGAAACCCTTCTCGGCAGGCAGGTCATCTCGCCACCGGCAACTCAGGTTGCTCTCACTGATATTCAGGCCTTCCTGCATACCGTGAGAGTAACTCGCCAAAAACATGGCGAGTTCAAACCCTGCCGAAAATGCTTTTTGCGCCGCATAGAGCATAGGCCCATTAGACTCTAGAGGGGAGGTAGGGTAGAGTTATAGGGGTAGTTGCCCTGGGATTGTGGTTAGGCCTCCCGGAGGGGGGGAAGGGGTGATGGGAGGGGTTAACCCCAATCATTATCTGGGCAACGGGGGTATGTAGTGTAGTTTTATGTTGCTATTAGCCACTTTGCGGTCTGATCCGCACTACAATTCAGTCCACGTGGGTCTGTAGATGGAAAGGGAGGACCTGATGCACTGGGTCCCCGGACCTCAGAATTGCATGGAAAAAGGACAACAAACACAGAAAGTCTGCAATAGACTGCAAGAGCAAGCATGCCCAAGACAGATGTCCCCCAAAAAATCTACTGCAAGTCTGTGCGGCAACTCTGAACATACATATCCACATGCAGGAGACTGCCTAGCATTAGGTAAAACCTGAAAACTTTGTGGTAAGAGAAATTACTTTGCAGAAGTATGTAACTCGAGTACTGTCAAGAAAGCCAACTTTGAATTTCTTTGTACACGTTAATAAAAACTAAAAAAAAACATTCAAAATAAATTGTAAACATAAAACCATTGATTGTCACTGGATAACTAGGCCCTCGCAATGGGGAGTCTAGAAATCCACATTGGCAAAAAAAACATTAACAATATTAAAATACATTAACTTAGTGGCTAACTGCTATGGTAATGAAGAGGTTAACCCCTCTCCCCCTCCCTTCTCCAGGCCAACTACCTACCCCTACAGTATATTCTTCAACTGCATATAGTATTACAGTTTATAAAAATAAAATTGCAAAAAAATAAAACACTGTTATAAAGATGTTGATTAAGGAGGTAATTATACAATTGTCGAAGCAGTCATTGGGCTTTTTTTGTCCAAAAATCGATATAGCCTTCAATAGGGATTTTCAGACAAAAACAACCCGAACTACGGCTTTGGCAGATACTGTACAGTGTAGAATAAGGCCCCAAGCCTTTAATTTAGAATGTTTAAAATACACCCTTTCTATGCTAAAGCCTTACTTACAGGCCAACAATATTTTCATTCACGTCAAAATAAAATTTATCATCTTATCAAGATTTATTTTCCATTAACCTTTCTTTCACTCCACTTTAAGCATTATTGAAGCTCTGATGCCATTGAATGCATTAAACATGTTTCACTGATTCTATCTCCTGCTACTCATACTGATTATGCACCGCTGCTGCCTATCTCCAGAGAGCAGCCTCTGGCTGCTGTGGGAGTGACTATACTGTTGTCAACAGTGTTTCAGAGGCAATGAATATTCATAAGCAGCTGAGGCAGGGTTGTGGTTCAGGATTGTTACGCTCCTCTAAACCAAGGACTGGTTGCTTGCAGAAGGTTGGAAACGGGCACCATCATACATTTTAGCAGCATTTCCACTGAATGCAGTAGCTCTCCATCCAACACATCCATCAAGCATCCAGCATCACCCTAAAAAGCCGCAGCAGATACATGGGCTAGGATGCTCATCTAACAAGGACTACTTGCATCTATCTGCATTCTTCTTCCTTCTGCTCTGGGAAGCTGCTGGCACATCTCCGCTCTTTGCAGGTGCATGTTTTTCTGTCTATACAATGAAACTGTTATATTGATGGTTGATTTTCATTCACGCCATCTTACATAGGAAATATGATACTATTCCATTTCTAAGGTCCCTTTTTAGAAAGATACTACCATCAATTTAAAATGCATATTCAGTGTTTATATAATTATGTCATGTTCTATCTCATTGGTATGTTTAGATTTGCAAATGATATGTGATGACAGCTCTTGATTAGTAGCAATATGGCAGTGCAGGAACTCTTGACCATTAAGTGATTATCCTCTATAGGGACAGGTATTTATTTTACATACAGTATGTACTGTATGACACAATCGAATTACACTGCAGGAATAGTATCAGGTCATGACCTAGAGTAAAATCACTGGGTACTGTACCAGCTACTGCAGTGCTCTTGCTTTCTAGCAGGAAGTAAAAAGGTATAAATTCTGTGCCACGAAACATTGCTGTTTATGGTGATTTCCTTGTGTACATCTGGTCATGACTGACCTGTGAAAATAGCTGCTGAGCCAAATACAAAGGAATCTGTATATCATGCTTTGGTTATGTATCAGCGTATACAGTTCTCTCATTACCCTTAGTTTTCATAAATGCCAGACATTTGAGTAGTTGTTAATCTTTGGTTTGTGGTTTTCTCTGTCATCGGTCTAGTAATACGCATTTTTAGGCTCTAGGATTGGCAGCTGTCCGTGGTATTGATTTATGAGCCCTTGCAGGAGGTCAAAACAAATTAAATTGGACTGGGTAGAAGCAGGCGGACTCAGTCAATACACTATATGATGCAATATAATGTTCACTGTATAGAATACAAGGGCTTTGTATTGTAAGTACTTGAAGGGAATAATGCTTGAAGTCGGAGATGCACGGGGGCAGGACCAAACAGGTATATACAAGCAATGTATGAAATACTACAACTTCCCAACTTGGGTATAATATCATAAGGAATGTATTACCTAGCAAAGAACATGAGACAAAATATTTGGCGTGCATCTTTCTTGGGTATAGAAATAATGTTTCCTTCTTAACCCATTAGAAGTAAAAAAAAAAAAAAAAGCCACGTTTTAAGCACCAGCCTTAGTAGTGGGAATACTTGTTTTAGAGCAATTTTCCAGGGAGTTCCAAGTCAAATCAGAAAAAAACATTCTCCAAAAGCAGGAATTCACATTGATTGTATTATTTATTCGAAGTGTATGCACCGTGCAACATGCACTGGCAGTAACATTTGTATAAACAGTAAATATTATTCAATGTTAGGGGTTTTAAGCTCTCCAACATACAATAAGAAAAAAACATTTTGCATCCCGAGAGGCCAGCACTCCATTGCTTTATAAAAGGTAGGTATCTGTGTATATCTTTATTTCTATAGCCCCATCCATGTACTGTACAGTACATAAAGATGCAGCGGCCATTATTTTAACAAATCACGGCGCCGTTTACGTGTGCGCTGCTGTACTCCACGTGGCATTAACGCGGCCAATCGCCCCAGGCACACGTGTTTATCATGGTTGCTTTGTTTGAATTTCATGGATTGTGTGCAATGAAATGAATGAATTGTAATGTGTACAGTACTGTGCTACTGTGACAATTTCAGGTGTTTAAAAACCAGAACACTAAAATGCCATTTTCTGCACTCACGCCTTAAGCCGGTACGGTTGGAAGAAATCCCGCGCCATGACGTGGGTATTCCGAGGTATACACCGCGTGGTTTGTTAAAATAATGGCCGCTGCATCTGTACATCTTCAAAGCTGTAATACACGTGACAAAATAATAGGAGACAGAATGGGAATAAGTGCCACAGGCATAAACATTAGGAAAAGGAGTCCTGCAATGAAGAGCTTACAATGTAATTGGTTAAATCATATACACAGACTACTGCTTTTGTTACAGATAACGCTACCTATTAGGGTAAATAAACAGGGCAGGTCATTTGCGTAAGAAATCTTTCACCAGTCCTTGCATCCCTTTCTGTGCTTCCCTTGAGAAAGATGTGTAGATATGTGGTGAATGTTTTGGTTTGTGGCAGTGGACAGAGTGATCTTTGCCCCAGGCTTGGTGAAGTGTAACCAAGGAAAAGGAAAAAGCAGGGGCACGGAGACTAGTGCAAGGGATTGGAGGAATCACATGTGAAAGATGGGGAGATGGAGGGGGAAGGCGGGTGAGCCCAAATGTGAAAGCCATTGAAAGAGAAAAAGATAAAGGGGAATCCATGAAAGAAAAAGGAAGAGAAAATGGTGAAAAATAAAAAAAAGGTGATGAGATTGAGAGGGAGAGAAATGGACAATGAAGGAGTAGAGGATGGAGCACAAATTAAAAGCTGCTTCTGTATGTTACCGAGGAAGAAATTGTGTCATAGGCCCTGCACTAAAATATAACATAGCATAGAAAAGATGTTAAAGAATAGAGGGGAAAAGAAAATATAAAGGCCTGTATTCAATATGGTGACAAGCTGTCAATGCACAAATTACAATGCGTTTACTTCCAAGGCAATGGAAGTTATCATTCATAACTGTGTTAACAGCTTCTGGTCATATTGAACAGGGGGAAAGAGAACATTAGAATCAGTTAAGAAAAGATAGAAATATCAAATAGAAAAAGTATACACACCAGGCGACTTGCATAAGAGTTTGCATTTATTTGTTCACTTTTCAGCAAATAAAAAGACCACTTGTGAGCACATGCACATGTCTCTGACAGGTCCACAAACCTGCCTTATCCCATAATCTCTTAGCATTAAATCCTTCCACTTCAGCAGGGGATTCTGGGTAATGACATGCAAATGAGCACTCACAGTGTGTCACAGACAGCTGTTTCATCCTTTTTAAGGGTTCAAAATAGCAGATGTTAACCTCTCCATCTGCTATACATACTTAGTGCCTCCAGCAGTGTAGAGGTTAAGGAAGAAGGAAGGGGAGATAAAGGTGTGGTTAAGAAAGTCATTGGGGAGGGCTGTCTCTGCTTGAAAAGACAAACACCCCCAAGCTATCATAATTATGTACTCTGCAATGATTTCCCTACATTTTGCTGTATGTGCTTTTTGTGTTTCCATTTATACAGCACTTTGTACAGTACATGGGAACCTTTCATTTATACAACATTTCTATAACAACTTAAAAGATTGTCACCAGTATATTCCCATACACTCTACTATTATTGTTTAGAATCAACACAGCAACCTTGCAGATGGTATTTTGACAGCCTTTTACTTGTGTACTGATCTGCAAGTTACAGTAGCCTCCTAAAAAGAAAAGGGAGAAGGGGAATGGCAATACGGTTATTACATGACAGAGTACACTGCCAGAAACATAGGCCAGGGAATAGGTTTAAACAACCAGATCCAAATTTAAGAGGTAAGGAGCACCATAAAATAAATACATTACACTTCCCCATTGAGGCTGCAATAAAAATATTTATTGGGTGTCATGGGCAATGTTAACGATGATGTGCCATAACCTCTGATGGTACAGTACTACATCATTATTTTAACTCCTTCTGTTCATTTGTCTGCATTTGATTACAGGGAATCTGAACGTACTGTAGATTCATACATAAACTGTTGGTGGAAAGCTGCAGGCAAAATTACATATGCTTAATTGGCTCTGCCTGTTTGTGTATTGGTTGCATGGAGTACGGTAAGGGACAAATTATTAACCCCCTTTAGCGTCAGATGCGCTGAAAGGACCATAGGGATGGGTGTCAAACTTGGTTTACTTCTAACATCTGCTTCATGTGTCACCTTGACCAGTTATCCTGCAAATAGTAACGTGACTGCTTCAAGCACATAATTTCGGGTCATATTTCAAAAGTTATCACTTTTTTTTTTTTTTTTTTTTTTTTTTTAAATCCTCATTCCTCTGTAGCAATAATTGACTCAAAGCTACATATTTAAAATGCTGGATCTTTTTGCTCGCTTATCAATAAAATAAAATACATTATCCCGTTGTACATTTAAGATATTCTACACCCCCTAACACTTTTGCATTCACCTGTTTCCCTTTCCTAGTATATCGTTAAATTGGCACAGCTGGTGTGCTGTCGCTCCGGATTCCTTCTTCCTATCTTTAAATGTGTAATTATTATCTTTTATTTATATAGCGCCAAGATATTTTTTTTACTACTTAACCCTTTTATGGCAGAGGGGCTTTGAGAGCATAGTACTTCAATGAATTGCTGGCTGTACATACAAAGGAAGAGTTAATAGATGATCACAAAGTTGACCAGTGAATGATTTAGGAACCTTTACTCTCAGCCACTGAGAGTACAAGGGCCACATCATGGTCCTTCACAGGCTGTCTTAGTGTAGGAGGTGCTACGGGTAAACCTATTTGGCAAAATATACAAATATAATAAACAATTTGTGTACCCTAACAAACATAACCATTATATTTGACTTCTGGGCACATCGACATTAAATTCATTTCTTGCACCCGGGAAGGAGCAAATATTGGTACCTTGATACATAGGCCCAGGGCCACCAACAGTGAGGGGGGGAACACAGGGTCAAATATCCAGGGCCCGGTGGTGGAGGGGGCTGCCTCTGGTCCAAAGATGGATGTTCGGCCCCTTCTGAAGTCAGGCCCAACATTCGCTTTGGGTCGTCTTGGTGGGTCCCCCTCTGCCACCGAGAAGAGCCTGGCAGGGGTGTGTGGGGAGTTGTAGGGGCTGCAGTTAGAGGGCGCAGAGTGAGAGAGTGGGCAGATTGGGAGCGAGAGGTAGGGTCTGATTGAGAGAGAGGGTGCAGAGTTAGAGAGAGAGGGAGGGAGTCAAAAAAAGAGAGGAGGGACGAGGAAGAAGTGGGAGTGAGAGAGTGGAGAGAGAGAGAGAGAGGGGGGAAATAGAAGACATTAAAGAAATGTCTTGCCCCTGTGAACGAGAAAATATTGGCAACTTGATACAGATATCCTGACTCCCTGTTGAGAGACGTAACTACTGAACCATATCTCCTCTGTAAAAGGTTTATGGTTGATAGTCTGAGCCAATCCAAGCACTTACTGATGGATGGATCTCCTCTTAGCTTTTAACTAATTTGACTATTTGGAAGCATGAGATGTTTACCCTTCACTTGTGTGACTTTAAAGCAAGGGTCATGATTTCAATTACCAAATCTATTTTGTCTTCTGTGACAGTGAAGGATGTTTGAATAAGACTAAAGATTTTGTCAAAATCCTACCCACAGGGGTTAATAGAAACGGATACCGACAGCAACATTTCTCAATAAACTATAATATTTACATTAAATTGATACTTTATTGTGGCTGAGCTAGGTTAATGGATTAAGGAATTGCATGCCTTTTTCATCGATTTATAACCTTGGAAAATTAGGTGAGAAATTTGAATCTTTCCTAGTTTCATAATACTATGTATAAGATGTGGTACAGTAGCTGCATTTGTCCAATCTAATAGTTAGTAGTTAATAACACTGGCTTGCATAATGTCTGGAAAACAATTTTCTTAAACATGCACTTTCTTTAGCTCACTAATCTATTGTTATATCAAAATGCATTCACACCACTGAATAAGAAGCATAAGGTAAGGGACATAGGGGTATTATCAAATCGGTTCCATGATGCTTCTGTTTGCCTTTAATATGGACAAGATATCCTTGTGGGGAATCCACCCCACTCTGCTTTAATCAATGGTAGCTCTCTCTAATGCTGCAATGAGCGTCGTGTGGCTGGCATCAAAACCCCAATGTGTTACATCACTGGAAAAGGGACTTCATCAGGGTAGGACAGAATGCATTATCACCCTTATGAAGTCAAATTTCTAGTGATGAAACGCATTGGATTGTTATTCCAAGCCATCATGACACCATTTCGTTCATTGCAGCATTAGTGAGAGCTGACACATGTTAAAGCGAAATGGCGTGGATGCCCAAAAGGATATATTGTCCATATTAGAGGCAAATGGAAGCATAGTGGGACTTGATCGTAGATCTCCTCTAATTGACCCTCTGAATAGTAGACATCACGCCTCTATTTGGCAGATGGCCGGTCACAAGCTTAGTCTTGTGTTTTCATTGCTGAATTGCATTTTTTATCTTGAGAGTGAGCTTTCGTCTATACTATTATATTAAAGTATTTAACTTTTTTAAGTATGCAGCATGCGCTTCTCAATCTTGGCATTTCCCAGAATCCCTTGCTGCAGTGGAAGCACTGTGTGCTGGGTGATAATGGTGAAAGGCGGTATATATATATATATCACACACACACTGTATATTGACAAAGGCTCTGCTGCGTTAACACAGCACAGCGCCTCCACCTGTGAGGGATCCCAGCATTTGCCGGATAACTCCTTCACAGGAACTATTACAGAAATGAATACACACACAGGTATATAACGAATATTTACTGTACACACATACAATGCAATAACAGTATCCCAGTGCACTACCCACAGTATAGCCCAATGCCACAATGTACTGAGGGTGTGGTGGCACCAATAGCCCTGGTGTCCTTCCCAATGTCAGTCCCACCCAAGTGTGAGGTAGCGTTACCCCTGTGGACCATTGGTGCACTTATACCTCCCTGTACCCAGGTGCCGCTGATGAATTAGAGGATCAGTCAGGTCCCATGACGTGGGGCAGCCAATAATCCCCTCACTCCTTTTGCGGCCGATCCGCCTGGTGAAGTGTGAGCTCTAGCTGGAGGGTCTCACACAATGGCTACAGGGCCCTGGCCTGGTCCCAGGTCGCAGGGCACTGCGTGGCCATCCAGTCATCAGTGTAATAGTACCACTATATGCTAAGGGGAAGTGCCCCTATCTGGTGTCTTCCCTGCAATACACAAACTAGAGGGGGTCTCAGGGCCTAGCTGGGCCTACGAGGCAATACTAGGCCTAGTCCAGGGAAGCACTGCATCCAACATGGCCACCCCCTGCACCGGAGTATCAGAGCGTCTCCCCGATTGCACGGGGCTCCAGCATCTAGCCGCCAGCTCCCCCGCACCTACAGTAAGGGATAGGGGCTTGGCTACACTTATATAATAATATAATTATATGTAGCCATGCATAATAATGGACTGCAGACATCTTCCCTGTTGGCAGTAAACCCTGGTAAGTACAGGTATGCCAGCAGTAGTTATGGAGGTTTTCCTCACACCATGGTGAGGTGCCCTATGTATGGATGGAAGTGGCTGCATGCTCTGAGTCCCTGGTTAGTGACATCAGAGATGTGCCTGCCCCCTGAGGTTTATAAGGCACAACACTGTCAAGTTATAGTGGTTGTTGCTAAAGTGTTTGGCTCCTGTGAAAGGGATTGCAGGATAGCTTTGTGTCCACTAGTGCTGTAACTAGTGGCACTGGTTTCCAGATCAAGCCTGTCAAGGCCACACTGTGTCCAGGGACCTGGCACAGGGGTGATCTCCCTACGGGGAGAGGGGATCCCACTCCAATTGGGAGGGCAGTACCTGGCAAAGGGACAGCACGGAGGAATGTGCGGCTGAGGCTGATAGCTGCATGGGGCAGTCTACTTCATCGAGTACATCAATAAAGATGCCCTGTTACCCCCACTGTGTGAGTGTGAGATTACTCTGCAGTGGCAGTCACCACTGAGAAGGAGTTCCTCACCAGGACCATCTCCCTGCGGAAGCATAGATCCTGATGAGGTGGAGGCGCTGCACATGATATAGGTAGGACTCGCACCCACTACCTCAGCTACCTGTCCTGATGACATCCCCTAATACCATCAAGCGGGAGACTCAGGAGTCCTGTTACCTGCAGGTGCACCACCATATAATATCATGTAATGGGGACCGGTTAGACCACACGGGCCAATGTGAGATTGGGTGGGTCAGACAGGAGGGAATACCCGTTACATATATATAAATATATTTATATATAAAATTAGAAGTTAGGACTTGCCCCTGATCTGGAGTTACCTTGTCGTGGTCGGCAAGTTGTCCATGACTAGCTAGCCACTTAAGCGCGAAGGGGTTAGTAGTTTAATATGTTCTGCAATATTAATATTTTGTATTTGTGTTGCCTACATTATACACATTGGCAAGATAGGGCTTTGATTGGAGAAGAGAGGGCCAGAGTCACAAAGCTCTATTAAGAGACAAGGTCAATCAAAGTTGACGTCATATTATGCCTTAAAGCTTATATTCAAAGTCTAATAGCGTAACAGTAAGTTCTGTTTCTGGCCAGAAAGAGCACTGTGTTAACTACAGTATAACTGACTTTTTTTTAATATGCAAAAGAGGTGCCTATCAACAATAATAATAATAATAATAATAACATGTTCTTGTATAGCGCTGCTAGTTATACGCAGCGCTTTACAGAGACATTTTGCAGGCACAGGTCCCTGCCCTGTGGAGCTTACAATCTATGTTTTTGATGCCTGAGGCACAGGGAGATAAAGTGACTTGCCCAAGGTCACAAGGAGACAACACCGGGAATTGAACCAGGCTCCCCAGTGTCAATCAGTGTCTTTACTCACTGAGCCACTCCTTCTCCCAAAGGTCCCTAAGGTCCCTAAGGTTAATGCAGGGACTTAGCGTTACGCCAGTTAAGTCATACATAAAGGTGGCATTTCTGCCATCCAGACCCTGAAATAGAATATGAGTTTTGCTGGAATGTCAGAGTATGATTCTATTGACTATTTTTACCTCCAAAAAACACTCATTTATGCAATACGTGGAGAGATATCTGTGAACAAACCTGAACACACATGTTATACCTGGGAAATATGCTGATTTAAATAATGAAGTATACCTTGCATATCAGCATATTTTCCAGGTATCCCAGATGTTTTCCCAAGGTAACACTCGACATAGTCCGTCTGCCTGTCTCCCTCTCTTTTTAACCCTATAAAAGTTTAGTGAATTTGGTCCATAAAGACACTCAGAACACAGGGAAACCCATTGTAAAAGTCACAGGGGGTTATTAGTTCAACTATTTTATATTTTAAGAATATTGAGAAATGATATGGAATACTGTATGTCATTGAGACATATTTTGTTGTAGGTGCAGAATGTATTGTATATTGCCTTATTTTTGTTATTGAGCTTTTCACAGCTATGCTTTCAGGCCCATACTTGGAACACCATTTAAGGTTTATCATTGCACCTCTATTAGAAGCGCCTCACACCCCCCCCCCCCTTCTTCCATACTTGGAAAACATTTGTATACAACTATGAAACAACATGCAGTGGAAGAGAGGGTTATATGAATGAGTGCTTTTATTTTAATGCAAATCAAACTTAACAATTAACCCCTTCAGTGTCTAAAGAGCCTTAAACAAATTGAACTGCATTACTGCTCCCTGGAACTAAAGGGGTCGCCCCAAGTGGGACATTTGTATAGTGATCAAAGCTGGTGCAGTCTCTATTAAAGAGGGAGACATGTAGACGTACTGTACTAAGATAAACTGACAATGAGGTACTCTTTTTAAACTTAGAAAGGTGCTTAAATAAAGGACAGGTTTACAGTTGCAGAAGATAGAGCAATTTATCCTTTTGCTGCCTTACAAAGCCATGTAACAAGAAGAGACACAGACATTAAGGAAAGAAGATGGATATAATCAATGAGGAAAAAATACGCATCACACATTTATCACACATTTATCCACTTGATTCCACACCAACATTTATATAATCTCTTTGGCATAATGGTTTGAGGCATCCAAAGAACAGTACTAGGAAATAATGGTTGCAAACAGCTTATTGCTTTGTGGCATTTGATTGGTTCTTAAGTCAATATTTTCTGTCTTGGCAGGCAAGCTGAAAGTGACGCCTTCCACTCTGCCTCCACCCCTGCGGTGTTCAGAGATGGAGGCCCCTCTGGTGTGCCTTGATGAGGAGTTTGAGGACATAAGGTCTTACTCTGAGGACCGCGAAGAGAAAACGAGGGGCATCTACATGCCATCCCCTCGGCACATGGAGGAAGTCTCCCTCTCGGAGCTGGAAAACTTTTGCTCTGAGATCATCAGCTTCAAGTCCATGGAGGATCTCGTGAATGAGTTTGATGAAAAGCTGAATGTTTGCTTTCGAAATTACAATGCCAAAACGGAGAACCTGGCACCTGTGAAGAATCGACTGCAGATCCAAGAGGAGGAGGAGAGCCTCAGGGATGAAGAGTAAGTAGAGTTTATGGTTATGATTGGGAGCCCCTTTTTTGCTCCTGTAAGATCTTGCATAGCCATAATTCTAAACTCAGAATTCAGCGTAATAGCAGTAAATTCAGTATTTTTTTATTACACTAGAACAAAGAAGGGAACAGTAAAGTGGGTACAAACTCATTCACTGGTCTAGTTATGCTCACTTTTTCAACAGAGAATAAAATAAATAAAATATTAATATATTGGCTCCACAAGTACACAAGTTTAGCACATAATGTGACACAAATGGAAGAAAGGTGAGGGTTTCATTTATCAATGTTTCTTTACTGCAAAACAAGTGAATCTCTTGTGTAAATAATAGCACCAAAAGTATCAAGGAAAATAGCAACTTTGGTTTCAATGGGGCGTATGTTCTTTGTTAAATCATGTGCTGTTTTTCTGCTGCATCATTTTTGCAGCAGGGGAACTTGGCTAAACAGCCTTTGCAAATGGGCTCACACATGGCCATGTGTTTGTGTAAATACAGCTTGAAATAAAGAAATAATATTGTGGATTACAGAGTGCGCCATCTCCAAGGTGAGTGGAGGATTTACAATTTTGCCGCGATTAGGCCCATACCTTTTTTCCGTCCCTACATTTGTTGTCTCGCCCTCTCCACAATACACATAATACCGCCCTCTCCTCAATACATCACATTTAATACCCCCCCCGCAGCACACACAATATAGCACCCCTGCGGCACACTCAAAATGGAATCTCCCCCCGTGCAGTACACACACACACACAAAATGACGCTCCCCATGCAGCACACTCACACACATGTCACCCCATCCTGCAGCACACACACATGTCACCCCCCTTGGTTATACCAATGTTTTCAACCTTTTTTTTGGTTAGGGAACCCCAGAATTCAATTTTTAAATTCTGTGGAACCCCAACACTTGCTGCTTGTCTCTTGCCCCCATCACACACACACACACACACACACACACACACACACACACACACACACACACACACACACACACACACACACACACACACACACACACACACACACACACAGACACACACACACACACTAGGGGGGAGCCAGGCTATATACACAAAAGAGACAGACAGAGCCCCTAGTGGTAGCACTCTATTCCAAAATGATATGGTGATTATTTAAAATAACTTTATTATTGACATAACGTTAAAATATTGGGGTCTAAAACAAGGATTAAATATTCCAAGTGTGTGTGTCTCTATTGGATTGATGTGTCCAGAAGAGTGTACATAATTGGATTAATGTCCAGTGTTTGGGTAGTTCACTGGCCCTAGTGTTCCTCGTATAGAGTGAATTGACTAGAGTTCTAGTGGATTGTCAGCAGTTTGAGCCACTCATGCAGTGCCCCAGTAGGATATACTAGTTGGTGCTCTTAAGTATGGGACCTATGCTGTGCTATTGCGTGATGGCAGCTAGAGCATATTAAAGTTGTTGTATAGAACAATTCTTGGTCTAAGTGCACCTATTGTATGTTCCCGTCACCTCCCTATACATAGGTGGTGTGTTGAATAGGGTGTATGGTGCCTGGTACATGAACATCTACAGTGGTTGATGTCTGAGGTGTGCTTTATACTAGTATTGATGAAACTTGTACTGGTGTATAATATGACACTGCTATAACTATGTTCTAGATAGATACCAAGTTAATAGCTAAGTACTGTACCTTTTGGGGTGTAATATCGGTCAGTTGAGAGACCTGTCCCCATTTGGCACAGTGCTATTGCATGTGTGGTTGTGTTCTGGCACTCCAGGGGTTAATTGCTGGTTAGGTTTGCCTATTGCTAAAACCTATTGTACCCTATGAGCTGCTCGCTGTATCAGGGAATTAGCATTGTGGCTTCCTTGCCTAGTTAGGTAATGCAATGTTGTGCCAGATATATTTGTTGCCTTTACTGGTTGGTGACTAGTGAGTCCATTGGGACCCTAATAGTCTTTTACTGTGCACTGGAGGCGCCACGCTGACTCTCTCAATATCACTGAGTCAGTGTATGTGAACGCGAGCACCTCCGCGTGCACGTGGTCACGTGCTTGCCGACGCGCGCGTTTCGCGAGTGCTTTTTCAAGGCTGAATAGTCAGTCTCATGCCCCTTGCAGCACCACTCCCTCTGTAATATATCCAAGCTGAAGCGGGGGCACACCATAAGTTTCTCATTGGGAGCCAGGCTATGCAATAAAGGTTAAGCCCATCTGGTTACCCCTGAAAACCATGTGTCCCTGACAGCTGCATAGCACCATAAGCCAGGGGCCATGTAATGTAACATGCAAAAGTTAAAGTGACCCCTGCTTTTCCACTTGTTTATATAGAAAATATAATAATTTATTAATACAATTTTTTTTTCCACTTTTCATGTTCCCTTTGTCCCATAGTCCTGAAACTTCAGGACTGTAAGTCTTGGGTGGGATATTTAGTTAGAAATGCAGTTATTTTGTTTGCAGGAGTTCGGGGGCCAAAGTTACCGGAAGCCCCCTTATTCTCCCCGGCGTGCAGGCATGATTTGCCAGTATGCGGATTGAATTACACCGGGGCTGCCCAATGTCCCCCAGACTCCTGGTTTTCGAGCCCAGATATCCCAGACCCATTTCCCTCACAGGTATGGGTCTCCCCAAGTTATATTATGTATTAAAATATGTTTTATCATGTTTGGTGCATTTACTATAAATGTCTATTCAGCCAGCCCTGACATCCACATAGGTGACGGCATGTCTGGATAGACATCAGAGTTCAAAGGAGGGAGGGTCAAGAGGTGACAAAACTGTTGGTGGGCGAGGAAGGGTGAATTGCCAGGTCTAGAGAACAAAGGGCACCCTATGGGGACAACTTTTGAGTCTGCGAGACCTGGCAGAGCCTGCCCAGCCGGTGATAATGAGTTAGCCAGAGGAGATACAGCTCATAGGCGCATTTCCCATTGGCTAATTCATATTTCCCGCCCACCCGGCTTTTCGAGCCGGCTTGACACGCCTCCTCCTCTGACGTCAGCCAAGGGACGAGCCCCTATTCCTATTGGTTAGTGGGAGGGAATTCCCACGCTCTGATTTGTCGCTCCTCCTACTTCCATGCTGAAAATAGAACAGCGGAAGGTATGTAAGGAGATGCCCCAGTGATAGAACCAGACGATCCTGTGAGTTGGGCTTGTGATGCAAAGGCAGCTTTTCAAAGTTGCTCTGTTGCAAATAGCAGAACAGCCGGCTTCATTTTTGGAGCTAAGAAACCCTGTCTAGCTGAGGCTAAGTCAGACACGAGGTCCAAGTTCCCGTTTTAGAAAATAGCGGTCGCGGCTAAGGTTTTTAGCCAAAATAAGGACCAAGAAGCCTGGGTGGATATCACGATCAGGGTAAACCCTCCAAAGCAGCCTGCACCTATTTGAGCCTAGTTTTCTCCCCCAAACCCCTAGAGTGTGTATTTCGTCTGTATTGTGTATATTAATTGTGTGTAAGCGAGTTTACCCGAATAAACGCCATTTTATTCCCCTATCTTGTTTTGCCTAGTGAATGATCCCGGTATAAAAGTGTTAAAAGTCCTGGTCTCCCGTGAAACACACACACTTACACTGAGACACACACTCTCACAAACACGCACAATCTCACAGACACTCATGCCAAATTTCAATTTTGAAATTCTGGGGAATCCCAACCCTTGCCCCCTGTCTCCCGTCTTTCTCACCCTCCCCGTCACTTACACACACACACACTCTCCCCCTCTCACTTACACACACACACACACACACACACACACACACACACACACACACACACACACACACACACACACACACACACACACACACACACACACACACACTCTCATCACTTACACATACGCATACACACTCCCACTTACACACCGACACAGACTGACACTGACACACACTCTCTTACAATGACACACACACTCACACTGAAACACACACACTAACACTGACACACACACACTCTTACATTGACACATTGTCACGGGAGACCAGGCATTTACACCTTTTTTACCAAGATCACAACACTGAGCAAAACAAGTTGGTAAAATAAATTGTCATTTATTCACTTAAAATAGGCTAAGCACAATGAAACACAAAATACACAAGAAAGACACACATACTGGGGGTTTGGGGCAAAGAACTAACTTTTCCTGGTTGAAATAGGCAAAGGAACAAAGTTTTTAGTTGACCAGGACTTGGTCCCAACTGTCCTGGAACTCAAATCGGCATTAAGTTCCTGACGCCGGAGGTGCTGAAATCCCCTGACTGGGAGTAAATCGCAAACCTCCTGGAACTGTTTTCAGCTTGCAATCCTAGCCACGACCTCTATGTTCAGTTCTCAGAACTTGGCCCCAAAAAGTGTGACTTAGAAAATGTCTTGTCTTGAAATTTCTGAAGCCGACTCGCTGCTATTTCTCCAAGAGCATCTTTTGGTCGTTTCAAATTTGCTGCTGTTTAGAATCTGAGCTCCAGATTGGCTGAGGGATTCTTATAGTATTTCAGAGTTCATTCATGAAATACTACAGTCAATCCGAGCATGGGAATATTCCTACCATCCAATCAGAGCGCTGCCAGTCTAGTGAAGCCAGGCAAGCGTGGATTCAGAATCTGACAAGAGCATGCACCAACTTGGCACCTCTGCCACTTGTCATGCAGAAGCCACCTGCTGAGTTAGGCTCCTCAAAGTCTGGTTTGGGGTAAATGATGGTCCGATGACCTCCATTCACCCCAGGACGTGAGTACTTGAGGCTAACGCCGGTGCCCCTGATGCCCCCGGCCAGTAGTAATGCTGCAACAGCCGGGCTCTCGTCCGAGTGACCCCTTGATGCCCTGCTAGTGGTATGGAGTGTGCTACCTGCAATAACTGCTGCCTATACTCCTTCAATACCACTAACTGTCTTCTACCAGTCTAAACCCTATTTGGAATGGTTGAACCCTGCTCTCTATACAAGAGCCCACGGTGCCATAAGAACTGATTTGACCCACTGTCTGAGGCAGACTCCGACACCCGGAGTCTCATGCCCTCCAAGCTGGGATCAGACCTCACCGATTCCCTAAACTGTGTCCCTAATTCTGGCCACCCACCCTTAGTCTCTAAGCCAGGTGCAAGGGGAACAGGTAAAGGGGCAGATAAGTCAGCACACTGTCATGACTCCATCTGGCTTACCTGCCTGGTCTCCTCGGAGACCCTTGGAACTGTTGGTCCCAAATGCAGGGGGATGGCGAAATCCTCATGGGCAAGTGCCCTGCTCTGGCTTCTGGTAATCGCTGCAACCGGAGCCAACTCCACCGTGAATACACATATCAGGTCGGACCAGAGTCACAGTGGCACTGGAGTCAAGCAAGCCGGCTGCTTGGCGATCTCCGATGGTCACCTGGTGCAAATTCTTTTGCTGGACATCATTAGACTGCAACCCGACTGGTGCAATCTGATGTCCCCCCGTCTCTGCTGCTGTTCCACGGGCTGCAGGTGTAGTATCTTCCGTCGAAGTCCCTTGCTGGGCTAGCTGGACAGCTGCACTCTGCTCCTCTGTGTGGGCCACCCACATGCTGGCGACTGGCTTTGCAGCTTGAGAACGTTGCCCCTGATGGGGTTCCCCGAACCTCGACCGGTCTGGACAATCTGGTTTTATATGACCAGTCTTGTTGCACCTCCTCTCGTGTTTAAAAGTGGGTGCACTTCCTTCTGTAGCTGTTTCATTTTCCACAGTGGAGTGCTCTTGGTTGCCCGAGTCAGAGTGGCTCCTTCTGGGGCAGACCCCTTTTTGAGGGACGGTGCCCGGCTGGTGGTGCATCAGCCATATTAGCAGCATACAGGCAAGTCTTTGGTTTGCGGTCAAAGACCCAGTCTCTTAAATCCGGTTGGGATTGCTGCAAAAATTGTTCTTTGAACATCAAGTCCAGTAAACTGTGATACTTGGTAGCATCACACCCCTCCACCCACTGAGTCTCATGCAAAATCATGTGTAAGGCAAACCGCATGTAGGATTCACGGTGGCGCTTCTCCATCCTAAACATGCTCCGGTACGCCTCTGGTTTGAGGGCATACTGGGTTAACAAAAAGGCTTTCACATACCGGTAGTCGTTGCTGTTCATGGCCAAAAATAGCCTGGAGGATCTCCTGGGCAGCTCTGGACAATAGCGGTGACATCCACAAAACCCAGTCCCATTCTGGATCCCGGTACCGATGACACTGAGTCTCAAAGATTTTCAGGTATCCATCAATTTTATCTGTGCCATCAATGAATTTACTGAAGGTGTGGTGATCCACTCGGGGAGCGGACTGCTCCCCATTATTAGGATGGGGATGCGGGGACCGCACCTGTAGTGCAGCTGCAAGCAGCTGTATCCTTTCCACAAGGGTAGTCCCCTCCCCCCAAGAAGAAAGAAGCGTGGCGATTCCAGGCATAGGGAGACCGCTAGCCACTGGGGCTACCATGGCTGCACTCCCTAAAGCTTGCCCTCCAACAATGTCCATGTTGCCTCCGGCAGCTCCCTCCCCTTGATCCTCCACTGCCACCAGGGCTTGAATGATCTCTAGCACTCTGCAACTGCAGGTATTTCCCCTTCAGGTGAAGCAATACTGGCTTTATAGATCCTCCTCAAGCACTATTTTTGACCAACTGTCATTAACAGTAACAGTAACCGTCTCGCACCTGGCGACAATCCTGGGATGTCCCATGACCGGTACTGTCCTGACCTCCTGTGCATTGTTCGCCTGGTGGCACTAACCTATGTGACAAGGAGAACCTCTGCTTTCTCAGCTTTTGTGTAACATTTTTGTCATCCTTCTGGGTGTAATCCTTCTCTCATCTAACTAGGTAAGGACTGCTGAATATTTATCCAGACAAAATTATCTAGTCAGCTTTTCTTCTACTAATTTTGTTACCAGATATGGTACCAGGTATCTTTCAGAACACCTTAGGGCCATTTAACATGATGTCATACCTGGTATAAGGAACTAGATACCCTCCATACAAGGGAATAAATGACTTCTTATTCGTTTTTATTACCAGGAACTGTCTGCCTGTCTCTGGCCTTTCCTCGGACATCTCAAGGCGGCTGTATGACACCTTCCTATCTATCCATAGATTCTGCTTGTTGTAATAAATTAGCCACACCCCTTTTACTTAAAATACTTCACTTGTAACTGAAATCTATAGAAGATACTAATTCACCACTAGAATAATATCATATGTGATATAATATGTATTAAAAAAAGGAATCGTTGCAAATCAGAACAATATCATACTGGATGTGTGGCATCTTGTTTTTATACACCGAATTCAAACCAAATTACAATATAATAATGTAACAGAACTGGAATTCTTACATTATGAAGCAGTAATCCCTCCTACTAGTTTTTTTTGCCCACACTAAGCACATTTTCTTTTCACGTTCATGGACCCTCAATTCCCGAGACATTTGCAGGTGAAGTTACCATGTTTAAATCTCCCTCCAGGGGAAAGAAAATCGCTGCCAAATTTCCGACCAATAGGAAGCTGCAACAGTTGCGGCTTCCAATTGCACGGCCAGGTAACTCTCCTTTAAAAAACAGGAGGTAATACTCATAACTTCACCCGTAGTATCGCGGTAACCAGGAGGTCCACACAGCTGAAAACAGCGCGGTTCAGCTCCAGTGGACCCTTCGCTGGTTCCAATCCTGTAAAAATAAGGCAGGTTGTTTAGGGGGGATTGCAGCTTTAAATTGCAGTTGTATATGTAGATGCAACAAATAATTAAGACATATGTCACACTAAAGGATCTTACGCTATAACCTCTTAAGAGTCTGTGGTTTTACTTTATTCCGCATTTCAGGGAAGAATTAGAGATTTGGAAAGGAACAAACAAGAAAAGAATGGTAGGTGGCAGTAATGAAAACAGCAGCAAATATATGTGAGGCTGATACATTTTTATGGTGAAGAATGGAGAGGTGGCAATTACTGTCTTCATATAGTATCATATAAAGGCTTTTAACATATCTCTTAGTTTTTAAACCTTAAGTGATAGAACTGTGTGCATCTCTACACACGGTGAATGAAAGGATAAAATAGCAATTGAATAGTTAACATTTGCAATGCTGCCTGTCTGCTCCATGAATTACAGTAGGCCTTATTAATGTGAGACCTTAGCTAAGGGATGACCACCTTGTGTCTATAGCAGCAGAGTCATTCACTAAAAAGCATCTCTTGCATGATTCAGAAGCATTGATTTTTCTGTAGGAACCAAAGCATTGGCAATTGTTCAGTAAACTGGTTCATGGAGATCAGTCAAGAATGAAACTGATAGAGGGAATAGAAAAGAGAAATAAGGACAGAGATAGACATAAAGTGGAAAGTAAAAGAGAGCAAAAGACAGATAAAGAGACAATACTAGATGAGGATGTAGGCTGCTTTTCAGATGAAAGTACAAGTACCATATGTTTCTTGCATAAATTGTGGATGGCATAAAAATGATTATATTGCAATAAAGTTAATGGTAAAAAGAACAAGCAAGATATAAACTGTTCGTCTATAAAATAATAAGAAAATCCCAATCATTTTGTATTCCCACCTGTCAAATGCTGTAAAAAAAATGAGTCGGTTTCATAATTAAAAGGTAATTCAGTTTCATTCCTTGCCAGACATTTTTTAATGTATTATGTGTTGAAATGACTTTTTGCAATTGACACTGTGAAAAACACAGTAGTTCAAACATCTGCATTATTTGATTTTGCACAATTTGTAATGGTTTAAAAAAAAATGTTTACATTCTTTTACATAGTTACATAGTTACATAATAGATGAGGTTGAAAAAATACATACGCCCATCAAGTTCAACCTATTAAATTTAGGCAACAGATACTTTATCCTATATCTATACTTCCTTATTGATCCAGAGAAAGGCAACCAAAAAACCCCAGTGTCATACTGTCCAATGATATCTCATAAGGGGAAAAATAAATTCGTTCCTGACTCCAAGAATTGGCAATCGGATTATTCCCTGGATCAACATCCTTCCCATGTTTACTTATTTGGTATATCCCTGTATACCTCTCCTTTCTAAAAAGATGTCCAACCTTTTTTTGAACAAATCTATTGCATATGCCATCACATTACTCCAGGGGTAATGAATTTCACATTTTAACTGCTCTCACTGTAAAGTACCCTTTCCTTTGTTGCTGGTGAAATCTCATTTCCTCCAACCTAAAGGGATGACCCCATGTCCTTTGTACTGCCTTTTGTAATGCCCTTGGGATGAATAGTTCCTTTGAAAGCTGTAAATACATCAAATTTAACTAGCCTCTCCTCATAAGATAGATTGTCCACCCCCTTTATTAATTTGGTGGCTCTTCTCTTCACTCTCTCTCGTTCCATAATGTCTTTTCTTAGGAGTGGTGCCCAAAATTGTACTCCATTTTCAAGGTGTGGTCTTACTAATGCTTTGTAAAGAGGCATAACAATGTTTACTTCCCTTACATCCATTGTCCGTTTAATGCAAGATAAGATCTTGTTTGCCTTTGCAGCTGCTGCATGACTTTGGAAAATATTGCTAAGCCTGCTGTCTACAAGCACTCCTAAATCCTTCTCCATCAAGGATTCTCCCCAATTTATCCCCATTTAATTTGTATGTCGCCTGTTTATTCTTGCGTCCCAAATGCATAACCTCATCTGCCATTTACCTGCCCAAGATTCCAGTCTCTCCAAGTCCTTCTGGAGAGAAATTACATCCTGCTCTGATTCTACTACCTTACACAATTTAGTATAATCAATAAAGATGGAGACTTTGCCCTTGATGCCAACCTCAAGGTCATTAATAAACAAGTTAAAAAGCAGGGGTCATAGTACCGATCCCTGAGGTACTCCACTCACGACCTTAGCCCAACTTGAAAAAGTTCAGTATATGACAACCCTCTTTTGTCTGTCCTTCAACCAGTTTTCAATCCAGGTGTATATATTTTTACTGAGTCCAATTTGCTTTATTTTGTACACCAACCTCTTGCGTGAAACCCTGGTCTAAATTCCTACTTACCTCCTCAAAGACACAAATAAGGTTAGTTTGGCATGATCTATCCTTCATAAATCCATGCTGACTATTACTAATAATTTTGTTTTACATTAGGTATTCCTAAATATTATCCTGTATTAAACCTTCAAGTAGTTTCCCCACTATTGAAGTCAGGCTTACAGGTCTCTAATTCCCCGGTTGTGATCTAGCTCCCTTTTTAAATATAGGCAACACATCTGCTTTACGCCAATCTTTTGGTTCTGAGCCTGTGGAAATGGAGTTCTTGAATATTAAATGTAATGGTTTGGCTATTACTGAACTTAACTCCTTGAGAACTCTTAGATGTATGCCATCGGGGCTGGGTGCCTTATTTACTTATACATTTTCAAGCCGCCTATGAACTTCTTCCTCCATTAACCAATTGTTCATTTATATGGAGGTTGTGGCTTCCTCCTGCAGAATTACTATTGAAATTGATTCTTCCCTGGTAAACACAGAGGCAAATAATTTGTTTAATACCTCTGCTTTTCCCTTATCTCCAATTATCTGCCTGCCCATCTCACACTGAAAGGGTCCTATATTTTCTTTTCTCGTTTTTTTAATTATTAAGGTACTTAACGAACTTTTTAGGGTTGATCTTACTTTCTATTGCAATTCTTTTTTCATTATCCATTTTTGCTAATTTGATTGCCCCTTTGCAAGTTTTGTTTTTATTCCTTATAATTCTGATACGATGTCTCCGTCCCTTGTGACTTAAAGAATCTAAATGCCTTCCTCTTCTTGTCGATTTCCTACCCTACCTGTTTATTTAGCCACATTGTTTTTGACTTATTTCTTTTATACTTATTACCCAAGGGTAATACACTGATAAGTGTGCTTTTCTAACAATGTTTTAAAGACTGCCCATTTATTCCCTACATTTTTCCCTGCAAAAGCATCATCCATATTTATTACTTGTAGATTAGTCCTCAATTTATTAAAATCTGCCTTTCTAAAGTTTAAGGTCTTTGTTGAACCCAAGTAATCTGTTTTTTGATCATTTATTTCAAATACAGTAAGACTATGTTATGATCACTGCTACCCAAAGGTTCCAGGACTTGAATATTTGCTATTACTTCTACATTGTTCGATATGACCAAATCCAGTATTGCCCCTCTCCTGGTTGGTTCCTCAAACATTTGGGTCATATAATTGTCTTTAAGCACCCCCAAATAACCTGTTTCCTTTTGTTGTAATTCTAATCTCATTGCTCCAGTCTATGTCTGGATAATTAATATCACCCATTATGCAAACATGACCTAGTTTTGATGCCTTCTCCATTTGCAAATGTATTTTAGCTTCCTCAATCTCACCGATATTTGGTGGTTTATAGCATATCCCTACAAACATTTTCTTTATACTTGTATCTCCACTGCTAATTTCTATCCACAAGGTCTCTACATTTTCATCATTCCCTTCATAAACATCTTCCCTTATAATAGGTTTTAGAACTGGTTTAACATATAAACATACTTCACCTCCTCTATTTGCTCGATCCTTCCGAAAAAGGGAATAACCCTCTAAATGAACTGCCAGTCCCGAGTTTCATCCCACCATGTTTCAGTAATGCCTATGATATCATACTGCTCCCTTGTAGCTATTAATTCAAGCTCCCCCATGTTATCTGTCAGGCTTCTTGCATTAGCAAGAATAATGTACTATTATCTTATCTTCTCCTTCCTTTCTGCGCCAACTTGGTTTAGTCTTTAGAAGTTTTCTAGTATTATCTGTATTTAGTAGGAGTGTCTCGCTGCTTGTTAAACTCGCACTTGCCCCCATTCTACCTCCATAACCCCTTCTTTCCTCATCTATTCTATTTAGTTTATTATCTGTTTCATTCCCCTCCCTCCTCAACCTAGTTTAAAATCTCCTCCAACCTTTTTAACATTCTCCCCCCTAGCACAGACGATCACTCTTCATTGAGGTGCAATCCATCCCTAGAATAAAGATGGCACCTCTAAGAAAAGGAGTCCCAGTGCTCTAAAAACCCCAAACCCTCCTTCCTGCACCACTTTCTTAGCCATGCATTAACCTCCCTAATCTCTGACTGTCTTCCTGCGGTAGCGTATGGCACTGGTAGTATTTCAGGAAATACTTTTAATTGCTAATGCTCTTGCCGCGTTCAAACAGTGTTGCACAGACGGAAATGTTTTGCTTATTGCCTTCAGGTAATATATTTGTTATTCAATTAACTGCATTACAGTTTTTTTTATCAACTGTCTGGCAACTTTCATAATATACAAAAAGATTAAATCCATCTTTATAATTGTTTGTGAAATATATTTTTTGTAATTTTAAATGAAATAGTTAGGGGACATGTTTAGATTATGCTTTTTGTCTATAAGATCAAGACACAGAGTTCCTGATTTACTAAGCAGTGAAAATCTACACTGTACCCCATATTTACTAAACAATGCTATTCCATAAGACATATTTCAACAACTGCCAATTGCACGGTTACGCATCAAAACGTGTGCTGACATTAAGGTGTTTTTGTGCGATAACATCTGCTGCATCTGTATATATATATCATCTTCAGCCCTTGTCGATCCACTTCTGCATGAAGGCATCCCCAATGATCTTCCAAGTATTTGAGTTGCAAGCTTCTCTTCTCTCTGTTGCTCCAACACATTTTCTGATTTCATCCTCCAATCTTACTTTTGGTCATCGTCTCAGTCTTTTAAAACTCTCTTGGAATCCAGTCGAGTACCATCTTTGTCCAATGATAGTCATTTCTTCTTGCGATATGTCTAGTCCACTGCTATTTTAATCTCTCACCCTTGTAATGATATCACAGACTTTTATTTGGTTTCGAACCTGGTCATTCTTTTGTCTCAATTTGTAATCGGGTCTGTAACTGTTATATACTGAAGGCCTATAACATATTATCTTTAACTGTTCATTTCATCATAACCCTGACCCCTGACATACTTGAGATCAGAGGTAAATCTCAATGTATTATTTCCTGGTAAAGCATTTTATAAATAAATAAGCTGATACACACACTCTTACACACACTCTTACACACACTCTTACACACACTGTGACGGTAGGGGGGAGCCAGGCTATGCAATAAAGGTTAAGCCCATCTGGTTACCCCTGAAAACCATGTGTTCCTGACAGCTGCATATGGTGCATAAGCCAGGGGCCATGTAATGTAACATGCAAAAGTTAAAGTGACCCCTGCTTTTCCACTTGTTTATATAGAAAATATAATAATTTATTAATACAAAAAAAATATATATACAGTACAGTACTACATTGTTACTAAAGACAAAGTGGAATTTTATATTATAATCAATATGTATAAAAACTCTTTATATATACTGTATATATATATATATATATATATATATAAAATAAAGTAGCATATTATTTAATTAATATGTATATTTATTTCATATTCCACAGTAACCTAAAAACAAAAGCAGAACCAAAATAAAACCAGTAGACTTTAGTCAGAACCAGAACTTAAACCAAAACCCAAATTTTTTTTCGTGGCAAAGTAAAACACTAGGCCAAGTCAGCATCTCTAAGCCTTACTTCAATGCCTTCTTCCGGCGCCTACTTATTAAGGAGTGCTAGTTCATAAGGATTTTTTATTTGCCTTCCTCTGGATCAATATACGGTACTGTAAGTACAAATCTAGGATAAAGTATCTGTCATCTAAAATTAGCATAGTTTGAACTTGATGGACATACTGTATGTCTTTTTGCAACCTCACCTACTACAGTATGTAACTATGTAAGAAGTGTTCAAGTGCGTTGTATACATAAATGTATATGTAATGTGTAAATTGGAGTTAATTTTCACGAGACACCTCAGGAACAATTTTGCACCCACAAACATTGAAGTACATTTCAATTCTGCAAGCAAAGTGTGCATCGTGTGCTTTACAAAGTTTGCAGAATGCACATGCGACATTACTGAACTCTGAATTCCGTAAATTACTGACTACCACAATAGGGGGAATTGAATTATTTATTATTGCAATATTAGCAGAGCATGATTGAATCTTCTTGTTTTTGATCTGTCTCTTGTTCTTTAAACCTTTGTTTAAAGGTCAATGGGTCCATCCCATGAACCCATTCTGTTATTGCCACTTTTAATACTGGAGCGCCTATTTTATGTGCTGGCAGTTTCTTTCTCGGCGCTGCTGTTTCACGGTCTTTCTAGTTTTTCACTTATTAAAGTGCTTTTCATCAATTCTAACTTACTTTACATTAGATGGTATAAAAATGAATATGTATACTCATGCATCATGATGTTGTTTCACTTTTTATTTCACTTGTATCGTCCTAATGCCAACTTCATCTGTCTAGAAAAAATCCATCATATTTATGCCATTTTAAATAAATTTCCTCATGTATAAGGATATTTTTAATGTTTGGAACACATTTTTGTATTGAGGAACAAGCTAGGATCTTCCTAGCTTATTGTCTCCTTTGAACCCTTTTATTCCCTTGTGACGTTCTGGGAATGTGACAGCAGCCGATGCTTCCGGGGCCCTTGTGATGTTCCCAGAATTTCCCTGTGCAGCCGGCGCGGCTTTAATTCAGCCTCCCACACTGAATCATTACCTCTGCACTTCCTGGAAGAGCAGATTAGCAAAAATAATTTAGATCGCTTGAAGTGATCTGAGTTAATTCTATTAAAAAAATGTTTTTATTTCTACGAGGGTCACTCCTCCTATCCCACTGGATCTCTGATCACCCCCTCTGACTTGGAACAGGAGGATCAGACCTAATTGGAGGTTAACACAATGGGTTAAAGGGATGGAGACAAAGTGTGCAAAGGCCCAAAGAACAAGAGACAGATCAAAACCACGAAGACTCAATCATGCTCTGCAAATATTGCAATAATACATAATTCAATTCCCCCTATTGTGGTAGTCAAGTAATTTACAGAAACCAGAGTTCACTAATGTCGCCTGTGCATACACTTTGCTTGCAGAATTGAGAACTGTTTATTTTTCTACTTAAAGCGATTAATATGTTGTATGTGTTACCGTCCCTGCCCGGCTCCTAGGCAGTTTACATGAGTGTTGGTGCTAGGGCTGCTCCAGGTGCATTACCTGGTTCAGGTGCTGGCTGGGCATTGGTACACAATAATTGGCGCCAGGAACTTTATTAATTCAAACAACCTACCACCGTGTTGCCTTCTGGGTGAGAGCCAGTGAAGGACTCGCCGCTGCGGTGGGTCAAACTATGCTTAGGAGCTGCTCCTTTGGAAGCCCTGCCATTGGCTGTCCGCACACAACGTGAACGCGTAGCGGCAAGGAAAGACCACATTCTTGTCTACCCTGCCAGCGGACCCTTCATCATGCTTTGCACGCCCACACACACGGTCACTTGGGCCTGCCCCATATGGGTTGGGACCTGGCCGAAGGCAGTGGTTGAAGTCCCTTTAAAAAAAAAAAGTAGAGAAAGTTTGCCTATTGAAAAGAGAGATGGGATTTTTTTAAATGAACACAAGTCCCTTCAAAATAAAGTGACATTATAGTTTTAAAATGACAAAAAAGGTTGTGGTACACCATACCCCCTAGTGCTATCAGACTATAACCACTGTTCTCCCCCTCTCTATGTGGATCTGGAGTACCTGTCTGGAGACATAAGTTGGTAACTTTGAATAACCACAACGCTTTCATTTCACGTTAAACACGTGAGTGCAAATTTTATAGAACTTTCAGCATTGAAGCTAATTTGCTGAAGTAGACAATATTGCACTATTTTGTGTTTTTACTTTATTTTACATGTCCTGATGTGATTTGCGCACCTGTTTCTCCTTCGTATAACCACTGCTATAAGGAAAAGGTCTTGTGCACATACTGTATAGACAGATTGCCTATATATACTGTGGCTGCATGTGGCATATTAATTTTTAGATACCTCTTCAAAGTACTTAAGTAGTACGCACTTGAAAATTGAGTTGGTGGACTGGAAGCACACAGAGATACTGAGCATCAACATCCCTTCTAAACATTCCCCATGAACATGAAATATTGATTTGCTCAGAGAGGGTTAAGAAAAGAAAATATGGTGAACAAGTGAGTGACCTCTCAATCGCATACTGTAAAGAAACCCATATATACAGATATGTTCAGTTGAGTGATGCACATTATGCTTAGTAATGGTAAAATAACATTAGTAATTGGTCAGTATTTTATTAACAGGTATTACTACAGAAGATTAAAGTGGGACCAGAGCTTTAGGAATAAAATCTGCGCCCTCTCCCATGGTGTCTGGAATATTCAGCCGCCCTTTCACAGCAATAAGTGACCTCATCTTTAGACACAGAGAGCACAATATTCTCCTTTGGGCAAGGCGGGTCCCAGCTGGCATCTACTAACAAGAGGCTCTTTTATTTTCAGGGTCTGGGATGCTCTCACGGATAATTACATCCCATTAACGGGTGAGAAATGGAGAGATCAGAGCCTTGAATCGCTGAATGAAAACTTGTCTGACTCGGAGGTATTTACAGCAGTGTGGAAGTCCAGAGGAAAATATTGAAAATCTTTGAACCTTGACGTTTAGCCAGAAGGATTAAACATATTAAATGCATGCATTAATTCATCAATTAATTTACTGAAATCTTACAGCTTCGAATTGCAATAATGTATAATGTATCCAATCAAAAACTCAAGTGCACACCAGACTGTCTGCAAAAACACATCAAACAATCTTAAATATGCATTTATTTTACGCAACATATGTAGCCCTGCTTCCTATCGAACACAGAGCGCTACCATGTGCTATATAACCTGTAGGCTCACAGGGCCTAAGCCTCTGCCACGGAGAGCCTGGGGTGCTCACAATACTTATGACTTGGTGCAGCGCCTCCACCTGCGATAGCTTCCGCCCTAGGGGAAGTGGGTCTTTGCAGGAACTTATGTACATGAACACACACACACCCACAGCAATATACAGTAATCAATATGTTTTACTTATAGCAACCAGCAACGTAATCACAGGTGCCCCTCTCTACAGGAGACACTACTACCAGCGTCCTTGAATGCTCACTCTCCCTCTCCCTCCACCGGGTGATCCCACCCCGTGTTCAGTTCCCTCTTGGAATACGTTCCCCACCCCCCCCAAATGAGTCAGTGGATGTATAAGTGTGTGACTGCGCAGCCACCGTGTCCTGGAGTGAGAATGGTACCGTTGGTGCACTTGACGTTTACCTGCCGGGCACTCCTGTACCCGGTTCTGCAACTATCTTCACAAAGGATCGGTGAGGGCATAGATGACGTCACCCGTAGGTGTCCGGGGCGATCTCACCCAGACACGCTGCGACTTAGTAGCGGGGCCTGGTCCCAGGCCTCCCGCGGATTTATAACTGTCCTGGTGTGATTCGTAGCACAGTAAGGTCACCTGGAACCTGACTATGGCCAGTCTCTAGCTCCGCTGCACGCTACTGGGGCTCAGGGTCTAACTGGGCCTGGGGCAGGCGGCCTAGGTAGGGGCAGCTGCCTCCCTACACCGGAGCTCCTTCTCCTTCCTCCGACAGCTAGCTCTCTCTCCTTGTGCGCCCCACCACTTCCTTTTCCTCCCTAATCTCGTACCTGATTGGTTCTGGCGCGTCACGGGGGAAACGCGGGGGCTGCTGGGACCCTTAGTCCCTTAACTCCCCTCCTCCCCTAGCTCTCCTCCTTCGCGGGATTTTGTTCCTGCCCTGCGCATGCGCAACCTCCGGCCGGACCAAGTCTGCGCTGGTGCCAACCTAACATGGCGGCTCCCTCTGTGCGGAATCTCCGTTATCGGAGCGTTCCCTAGGTGCACATCTCCCACCCCACAACACAATTGGGGGAGAAAACGGGGTCCCGGCTACACATAGATATAAACACAAGCAAAAGATACAATGCAAATTCTCTGGCTGCTAAATTCGGGTATATTGCTTATAGTAGTTATCAAGTTATAATTACTCAAACAAATTTTTTACAATTTAAGATTGTTTTTTTTTTTTTCATCTCGAAATCTCAATCATCTATTGCAAAAAATAGATATTTTCTTTAGAATCTGCATGCTTATAAGCAACTGGCATACATTTCTTTTTTATTAATGCATTTTAAATGCCTTTTGCGCTTAAATTCTTTGGCTCTTATAATATGTCCCTCGAGATTACGACCTGAAACCTGAGCCGTCCTTATTCAATTTGCTGTAAAGTCGCTTCCCCACACCAAAAAATGTATGTATTTTTTCTTCTCCAGCACAGGGAAGTGATTTTACAGCATGTTAAATAGGAGATCCAAGTCCTCAAAATCCTGACATGTCCAATATTATTTCCATGTCTTTGTTGTGGGCATTTAACAAATTCATGGCAAACCTAATTTAAGACAGAATTTTAACTCCACTTAGATTGTAAACTCTCCATGGCAGGTATATCCCCTCCTATTGTCTTATTTTATTTTCTGCACTATAATTCCCTGTATTCTATCGTCGCTTTTTTGTAAAGCACTGTGTACATTGACGCTATATAAATAAAATATGCATACATATGTAGCCATGCTGTAAAATGGCTGCAGTCATCTCTCCTGCTGACAGTAAGGCCTGGTAAGTTATGGGCATGCCAGCAGTAATCATGGAGGTTTGCCCTCACACCCTGGTGAGGTGCCCTATGTATGGATGGGAGTGGTCACAGGCTCTGACTCCCTGGTTGGTGAAGTCAGAGTTGTGTCAGCCCCCAGAGGATACATAAGGCACAGCACTGATCAAAAGTTAGGAAGTAGGTAGTAGTTAATAGTTAGAGGAGTTCAGAGTTGATATACGCTGCAGGAATAATGAGACTGTGACCAGGGACCTGGCGCAGAGTAGATATCCCTACGGGGATAAGGAATCCCTACATTAGGAGGACTATACCTTTCAAAGGGAAGTACGGTGAACAATGGAGGGCTAAATTCACCCATTGTGGAGGGCAGCTGGCCCACCGTACTAATAAAGATGACTCTGATAAAAGAGACCCTCGTGTGTAAGTGTGGAGTGATTACGCAGGGGGCTGCACCACAGAGGAGTTCCTCACCAGGACCATCCACAAGCTCCAGCTGGGATCCTGATGAGGTGGAGGTGCTGCACTGGATATAGGTAGGACTCAAGAACACTACCTCAGCTGCCTGTCTGGGTTGGCAAATCCCCACACACCATCATGCGGGAGACTCAGGAGTCCTGTTGCCAACAGGTGCACCACCAGACATCACACTGTAATGGGGACTGGTTAGACCACAGGGGCCAATATGAGATTGGGTGGGTCAGGCCAGTCCAGAAAACCCGTTACACATACATTCTCCAATGTCCCTTAATACGCTATATGATGTATTTTGTGTGTTGAATGGAGCATGTGATCAGAGGAAACCTAGCAGCTAACAAGAATCCTGAACGTGAACTGTACCAATCCTTTTTTTAAACCAGTCCTTCTAGGATACATTGTTGATGTGGCTATACAAAATTATTGGCATATTCAATTAAATATCTATTGTTACTCCAAGGCACTCAATATACTGTAAAGATGAACATGGGGAACATGGCTTCACAGGATACTGAAAAGGAACCTAAACTTCAAAAGCTAACCAACTTCAAATCCACATATAATCTATACCTGCTCTAACCAATACCTGAACATCAGTGTCAGGATGTGCTCACCACAAACGAAACGGGACCGCGGTGCTGAGGTGGGAAAGATTATTACGCCACCCACAGCCATGAGGGCACGTCTTGATTGAAGAGTGGTCTGGGATTACGGGATCGGGGTAGGAGAGGTACGGATAGTAGAGGGTGCGGTAGCCAAGTCCGGGGTTAGAGAGAGAGATGTTATCATTTACCGTAAGCCAGAATCGGAATGCCAGAGAGGGAGAGTCGTGATGCCGTATGCCGAGTTCGGAATGCCAGAGGTGCAGGAAGACGTAGCAGAAGCCGGTCCGGTACACGAGGAATCTGTGAAACAGAACTAGGGAGGCAGAGAGTGATGAGAACAACTGGTTCTATGCTCAGCCGACGAGTTAATGAATCTGGAGGGTATATGTAGGTATGAGGAACCAATAGCCGTGTAGCAAGGTGGGGGGGTGTGAATGGGCCAGGCTGAGACAGGGATAGGTCTAGATGAGTTCCTGGAGGAGGAGCTATAAATCCTAGAAGCATTGGGGAATTGTATTGTGGCACTGAAAAAGGGTACTGCGTCTTTAAAAGGTTGGTGCGCCCCTGTGTGGCCGCGCCTCCATGTGGCAGCGTCTGTAGCTGCGTGCGCGGGCCCACGCCCTGAACCGAGGGCAGAAGAGGAGACTTGACGTGCGCATGCGCAACCTCCGGCCGGACCAAGTCTGCGCTGGTGCCAACCTAACATGGCGGCTCCCTCTGTGCGGAATCTCCGTTATCGGAGCGTTCCCTAGGTGCACATCTCCCACCCCACAACACAATTGGGGGAGAAAACGGGGTCCCGGCTACACATAGATATAAACACAAGCAAAAGATACAATGCAAATTCTCTGGCTGCTAAATTTGGGTACAGTATATTGCTTATAGTAGTTATCAAGTTATAATTACTCAAACAAATTTTTTACAATTTAAGATTGTTTTTTTTTTTTTTTTCATCTCGAAATCTCAATCATCTATTGCAAAAAATAGATATTTTCTTTAGAATCTGCATGTTTATAAGCAACTGGCATACATTTCTTTTTTATTAATGCATTTTAAATGCCTTTTGCGCTTAAATTCTTTGACTCTTATAATATGTCCCTCGAGATTACGACCTGAAACCTGAGCCGTCCTTATTCAATTTGCTGTAAAGTCGCTTCCCCACACCAAAAAATGTATGTATTTTCTCTTCTCCAGCACAGGGAAGTGATTTTACAGCATGTTAAATAGGAGATCCAAGTCCTCAAAATCCTGACATGTCCAATATTATTTCCATGTCTTTGTTGTGGGCATTTAACAAATTCATGGCAAACCTAATTTAAGACAGAATTTTAACTCCACTTAGATTGTAAACTCTCCATGGCAGGTATATCCCCTCCTATTGTCTTATTTTGTTTTCTGCACTATAATTCCCTGTATTCTATCGTCTCTTTTTTGTAAAGCACTGTGTACATTGACGCTATATAAATAAAATATGCATACATACATTTTCCAATGTCCCTTAATACGCTATATGATGTATTTTGTGTGTTGAATGGAGCATGTGATCAGAGGAAACCTAGCAGCTAACAAGAATCCTGAACGTGAACTGTACCAATCCTTTTTTTAAACCAATCCTTCTAGAATACATTGTTGACGTGGCTATACAAAATTATTGGCATATTCAATTAAATATCTATTGTTACTCCAAGGCACTCAATATACTGTAAAGATGAACATGGGGAACATGGCTTCACAGGATACTGAAAAGGAACCTAAACTTCAAAAGCTAACCAACTTCAAATCCACATATAATCTATACCTGCTCTAACCAATACCTGAACATCAGTGTCAGGATGTGCTCACCACAAACGAGACGGGACCGCGGTGCTGAGGTGGGAAAGATTATTACGCCACCCACAGCCACGAGGGCATGTCTTGATTGAAGAGTGGTCTGGGATTCCGGGATCGGGGTAGGAGAGGTACGGATAGTAGAGGGTGCGGTAGCCAAGTCCGGGGTTAGAGAGAGAGATGTTATCATTTACCGTAAGCCAGAATCGGAATGCCAGAGAGGGAGAGTCGTGATGCCGTATGCCGAGTTCGGAATGCCAGAGGTGCAGGAAGACGTAGCAGAAGCCGGTCCAGTACACGAGGAATCTGTGAAACAGAACTAGGGAGGCAGAGAGTGATGAGAACAACTGGTTCTATGCTCAGCCGACGAGTTAATGAATCTGGAGGGTATATGTAGGTATGAGGAACCAATAGCCGAGTAGCAAGGTGGGGGTGTGTGAATGGGCCAGGCTGAGACAGGGATAGGTCTAGATGAGTTCCTGGAGGAGGAGCTATAAATCCAAGAAGCATTGGTGAATTGTATTGTGGCATTGAAAAAGGGAACTGCGTCTTTAAAAGGTTGGTGCGCCCATGTGGCCGCGCCTCCATGTGGCAGCGTCTGTAGCTGCGTGCGCGGGCCCACGCCCTGAACCGAGGGCAGAAGAGGAGACTTGACGTGCGCGCGCGCGCATAGGAGAACCGGAGCTCGGCGCCATAGGGAAGGAGTCCATGCGAGCCGCGGGAGGCCCAGGCAGAGCCGCGGGTGAGTAAGGAGCACGCCGTGCGCAGCGTGACTCCTGCATCCTTACAGTACCCCCCTCTTCAGGGGCGACCTCCGGGTGTCCATGACAAGGCTTGGAGGGATTCCTACGATGAAAAGCCTGAAGAAGGCGAGGTGCGTGAAGATCCCGGTGGGGAATCCATGAACGTTCTTCAGGTCCGAACTCCTTCCAGTGAACCAGATATTGTACTCCTCCTCTGGAAATCCTAGAATCCAAGATAAACTGGACCTCGTACTCCTGTTGACCGTGAATCATAAGAGGAAGTGGAGGAGAAGTATTCTTGGAAAAGCGAGGACTCTGAAATACTGGTTTAAGTAAAGATACATGGAAGACCGAAGGTATTTTCATCGAAGGTGGAAGGCGTAGATGGTAAGCCACAGGATTAACCCTCCTAACCACGGGGAAGGGACCGAGGAACTTGGGAGCAAGCTTCATGGTAGGAACCTTTAGTCGGATATTCCTGGAAGAAAGCCACACCTTGTCTCCTGGAGCAAACTCCGGTACTTGACGTCGAAGACGATCTGCCTGGAGTTTCTGTCTCCCTGTGGCTACCTTTAAGTTCTCCTGAATCCTTGTCCATAAGTCTTTCAGCTGGGAGATGCGCTTGTCCACCGCTGGTACTCCTGAGGATAGGGAGGAGAAGGGTAAACGGGAAGGATGAAAGCCACAATTAATAAAAAATGGAGATTCTTGAGTGGAATCATTGCGAAGAGAGTTAAGAGCAAACTCGGCCCAAGGAAGCAGATCCACCCAATCCTCCTGCGTATCGGTTATAAAACATCGAAGATACTGTTCCAGGTTTTGGTTGGCCCTCTCCGTCTGCCCATTGGTCTGTGGGTGGTATCCTGAAGAGAATTGAAGTGAAATCCCCAATTTTCGGGAAAAGGCATGCCAAAATCTTGATACAAATTGAGATCCACGTTCCGAAACAATGGTTGCTGGCACCCCATGAAGACGAAAAATCTCCTGAATGAAGACATCCGCAAGGCGGGAGGAATTCGGAAGACCGCTCAAAGGAACAAGGTGCGTCTGTTTGGAAAAACGATCAATGACCACAAGAATCGTATTCTTCCCCTTGGAGTCTGGAAGCTCTACAATGAAGTCCATAGAAATATGGTTCCAGGGACGGTCTGGAATGGGTAAAGGAAGAAGAAGGCCTGCTGGTTTGACACGAGGTACCTTGTTGCGAGCGCAAATGCCACACGCTTTGACAAACTCCTCTACATCCTTAGCCCTCTCTGGCCACCAGAAGGTGCGTTGAACGAGGTCGTTGGTCTTCCGTATCCCCGGATGTCCTGCAGATTTAGAAGAATGACACCATTCGAGAACCTTTTTGCGGTGTTGGAATGCCGTGTAGAGTCTTCCCTCCGGAACCTTGAGCCCTATAGGAATCTGGGATTGCTCGGATTGAATCTTGCCCATAATATCAAAGGAGTTGGCGGACAGGATACATCTAGAAGGAATGATAGTCTCTAGCTGTTCTTCAGATTTTTCCTCTGCAAGGAACTGTCGAGAGAGGGCATCCGCTTTAAGATTCTTGGAGCCATGAATGAAGGAGATGAGAAAATTGAATCGTGAAAAAAATAATGCCCAGCGGGCTTGCCGAGAGTTCAAACGACGTGCCCCTTCTAGGTAGAGAAGGTTCTTATGGTCTGTAAGAATGGTTATGGGTGTCTCTGTACCTTCTAAGAAATGTCTCCACTCCTCTAATGCCAATTTGATCGCCAAAAGTTCCCGGTTCCCGACATCGTAGTTCTGTTCTGCGGATGAAAATTTCTTCGAAAAGAAGGCGCATGGGTGCAGTCTGGCTAAGGGAGATGTCCTCTGGGACAGAACAGCCCCAGCCCCGATGTCAGAAGCATCTACCTCCAAGGTAAATGGAAGTTTAGGATCTGGATGTGTGAGAATGGGCGCAGACACAAAAGCTCTTTTTAGCAGATCAAATGCCTGTATGGCGGTTTCAGACCATGATGAAGGATCTGCACCTTTCTTAGTGAGAGCAGTTATGGGAGATACTGTAGAGGAAAAACTGCGGATGAAACGTCGATAATAGTTTGCAAATCCTAGGAAGCGTTGCACGGCTTTGAGAGTGGTCGGGCGAGGCCAGTCCAAAATCGCCTTAAGTTTCTCAGGATCCATATTGAAACCGGAATCAGAAATAACGTAACCCAAAAACGCCACCGATTTGAGATGGAACTGGCATTTTCCCAATTTTGCAAAGAGATGGTTCTCCCGAAGGCGTAACAGCACCTGTTGAACGTGTTTGATATGTTCTTGAGTGGTTTGAGAAAATATAAGGATGTCATCTAGGTAAACAATAAGAAATTTGTTAAGAATGTCCCGAAAAATCTCGTTAACAAAATCCTGGAAAACTGCTGGTGCGTTGCACAGATCGAACGGCATCACCAGGTATTCGTAGTGGCCGTCATGGGTGTTAAAAGCAGTCTTCCACTCGTCCCCCTCTCGTATCCTTACTAAATTGTAGGCACCTCTCAGATCCAATTTAGAAAAGATAGTAGCTCCCTGGAGACGGTCAAATAGTTCCGGAATCAAGGGTAGAGGGTAGCGATTCTTGCGCGTGATGTTATTCAAACCCCGGTAGTCAATGCATGGACGGAGAGAACCGTCTTTCTTTTTGACGAAGAAGAAACCTGCACCAACTGGAGAGGAAGATTTTCTGATGAAACCCCTCTCTAAATTTTCAGCGATGTAAGTGCTCATGGCTTTCGTCTCTGGGAGAGAGAGCGGATAAGATTGTCCTCTGGGAAGAGGTGCTCCAGGAAGTAGATCAATGGGACAATCGAAAGAACGGTGCGGAGGTAGTATCTCGGAACGGGCCTTGTCGAACACATCACGGAATTCCCAGTACACAGAAGGTAGAGAGTCGATCTTCTCTGGCAGGGTAGACAACCCACCAATGCTCTGGGAAATCCTGGTACAGGTCTTGGCACACGAAGTGGCCCACTGGATGGGTTCCCGATCCGTCCAGTCGATGCGAGGATTATGGAGTTGAAGCCAAGGAAGACCCAAAATCAGCTCAGCAGAGGGAGAGTGGATCACATTGAGAGTAATGATCTCCATATGGAGATCGATGAACCGCAGTAGGAGAGACACCGTCTGTAACGTGATAAATGCCGGCTGTAGAGGTCGACCGTCAATGGCCTCCAGACCTACTGGCGTCTTCTTGGTGATAAGTGAAATATTATTTCGCCTAGCGAAAGTCTCATCGACGAAGTTACCAGCGGACCCGGAATCAATGAACACTCGCGCTAGAGCGTGAAACCCCTCTCCGGACAGTGTTATAGGCAACATTATCCTGGTGGGGAGTACGTCCCTGACAATGGGAGAAAGGGTAAGAATTCCCAACGAAACTCTCCGGGATCTCATTGGGAGTTGGCGTTTCCCGGCTTGTGAGGACACCGGGGTAACGTGTGACTGGAGTTGCCACAGTACATGCAGAGGCCGGCATTGCGCCGACGTTGTTTCTCGGCAGGAGACAGTTTGTTGCCCCCCAACTGCATTGGTTCCAGAATGTTCTCGGAAGGAGGTGACGGAGGGATGAAGGAAGGAGCAAGGTTTCTTGACACCTGTTGTCGGTAACGAGAACGTTCGTATCTCCGTTCCAGTATACGCTGATCTACTCGAACAGCCAGGGCGATTAACTCCTCTAAATCAGTAGGATGATCCCGTGCAGCGAGCTCATCCTTCAGGGATTCAGACAGACCTTGCCAAAACGCAGAAGATAGTGCTTCATTATTCCAACCCGTCTCACCAGCAAGAGTGCGGAACTCTATGGCATCCCCGGCGACGTTACGATCTCCCTAGGTTATGTGACGAAGAGCCGAAGCTGCCGTTAATTTCCGTGCAGGGGTATCGAAGATTCTTCGGAACTCCTCGACGAAGAGATCGATGTCCTGTGTGAGAGGCCCTTGTTGTTCCCAGATGGGAGAGGCCCATGCCAGTGCCTGGTCGGTGAGAAGAGCCAGGATACATGTGACCCTGGAAACAGAAGAGACAAAACGAGAGGGAGAGAGCCGAAATTGGATGAGGCATTGGTTAAGGAAGCCCCTACATCCTTGGGGATCCCCACCATAGTGTTTGGGAGGTGGAATACGAGGTTCCAGGGCAAACAGAGGAGTTGGAAAGGTAGTTGCAGGTGTAGGGGAAGCTCCGGTTGAAAGTTGCCGAGTGAGAGCTCGAACTTGAACCGTAAGGGAGTGAACACTTTGCTGCAACGTATCCGTCCGTCTATCCGATTGTTCCAGATAAGTCTCTAGTCTGGTAAAAAGGGCAGTATGTGCATTAATAGTGCGCTCCACCTCAGCGGGGTCCATGTTTGTTGGGCTGAGCATAATGTCAGGATGTGCTCACCACAAACGAGACGGGACCGCAGTGCTGAGGTGGGAAAGATTATTACGCCACCCACAGCCACGAGGGCACATCTTGATTGAAGAGTGGTCTGGGATTACGGGATCGGGGTAGGAGAGGTACGGATAGTAGAGGGTGCGGTAGCCAAGTCCGGGGTTAGAGAGAGAGACGTTATCATTTACCGTAAGCCAGAATCAGAATGCCAGAGAGGGAGAGTCGTGATGCCGTATGCCGAGTTCGGAATGCCAGAGGTGCAGGAAGACGTAGCAGAAGCCGGTCCGGTACACGAGGAATCTGTGAAACAGAACTAGGGAGGCAAAGAGTGATGAGAACAACTGGTTCTAATCTCAGCCGACGAGTTAATGAATCTGGAGGGTATATGTAGGTATGAGGAACCAATAGCCGAGTAGCATGGTGGGGGTGTGTGAATGGGCCAGGCTGAGACAGGGATAGGTCTAGATGAGTTCCTGGAGGAGGAGCTATAAATCCTAGAAGCATTGGTGAATTGTATTGTGGCATTGAAAAAGGGTACTGCGTCTTTAAAAGGTTGGTGCGCCCCTGTGTGGCCGCGCCTCCATGTGGCAGTGTCTGTAGCTGCGTGCGCGGGCCCACGCCCTGAACCGAGGGCAGAAGAGGAGACTTGACGTGCGCGCATAGGAGGACCGGAGCTCGGTGCCATGGGGAAGGAGTCCATGCGAGCCGCGGGAGGCCCAGGCAGAGCCGCGGGTGAGTAAGGAGCACGCCGTGCGCGGCGTGACTCCTGCATCCTTACAATCAGTTCATTAAGGTTAACACGGGGACTTAACGTTACATTAGTTAGGTTATACCTGAACTTGGTGTTACTCAAATCCAAAGCCTGAAATAGGGCTTTAGAATGATCTGAATGGAGCCTCAGTTATGCTTGAGTTAACTAACACAACATTATTTACAGCGTTATTTCCCTCTCAAACTTGAGTTAAGCACTTATTTCCGCGACATTATCAGGCATAATCTAAGACATACTTGCGTCACATTATTGGAAGATAGCAAACACAATGTTATGCTATAATAATGTGATGTTAAGCCTACGCTAGTGGGATGTATACCAGCCCTTATTTCATATAATTACTGTAGCTTTGAGGATGAGCGTTAACTTCAGGAAACATAACCTAACATCTGTTCCTACAGTACTTTAGGTAACATAAGTACATTTATTTCCTGTTGAAGCTGTATACACAAGTTATCCACATACAGTAAACCGTAAAAAAATAAACAGGCCCATCCCTTGTCATCTGTTTGAAAGGCTTCTAATGATTATCTACTGCAATTAAACATCCATTTATAGTAATCATGTTGTGTACAGCTGTTTTTCAATGATTCCTGAGCTTTGCAATTATTTTTCTGTTGTACTGTATACTGTATGTATTTATTCCGACAACTCTATAATTAACCAAGCGTCAAAACAATTCTCCAAGCCACCTCTGTTTTACATCTTTTTTCATTTTGTAGATTACAGGGTGTAACTAATTCAAGAGCCAGAACATACTGTATGTAACACATCAAAGTCAGAGACTAAAAGAAATATCTATGCCTAATCTGTTACATCACCGTTTGCTTTAGCACATAAAGCCACCAGCTGAAAAATATTAATTTCTCATTAATCACCAAAGTGAATAATTCAAAATGTGCAGTGTTTCTCCACATTGAAATACAGACTTTTAATCCTGTTTTAGACAGAGGTTTATTTTAGAGTGAATATTTTCAGTGCCAAAATGTCTAGCGGGACTATACACTAGCGCCAATAACTTATTATTTAATATCCCCATGTTGGAGCCTCCTCCCGTATCAGCGGCACCCACTTCCCTGTCTCAGTGGCCTTGCACACCCTCCCCTTTTACACCTGTTTCTCTCCCCCCTTGGTCTCTCCCTCTTCCTTAATCATTCTCCCCCTCCATCTCTTACACACCCTCTGCTATCACTCAATTACTCCATCTCACTCAATCCCCCCCTCCTCACACTCATTTCCCCTTTCTCCCTTAGCCGCACACACAATTCCACCCAATACCCAAACAATTCCCCCAGTACAAAACTACCCCCCCAAATACAGACACCACTACAGCCCCTCCAGATACCGACACAACTACACCCACCCACAGATGCAAACCCTACCCCTGATACAAACACCAATACACTCCCCCAGATACAGACACGACTACACACACCTGCAGACGCAAACACTACCGCTGATACAAACACTACTACGCCCCCCCAGATACAGACACCACTACACCCCCTCAGATAAAAACACCACTACACCACCCCAGATGCAAACACCCCCAAGATACAAACACCACTACCCCTCCAAATACAATTACTACTACCCCCCAGAAACAATTACTGTGACGGTGAGGGGGTAACCAGGCCATCAATAAAAATATTATGCCCGGCTGATTACCTCTGATCCATATTTGGTACTTTAGAGTGTCAGCTCTTGAACCTTTTTGTTGTACATGCAATGTATGTAATTGTGCGACAAAGAATTTTCTGTGTGCCAGCACTCAAAGATTGCTAGGCTATAAGTTTCAAGGGGGGGTTTACGGGGAAAGTTTTGTCAGAATGTGCTAGGTAGCGGGGTTCCAGCGTTGCTGGATCACCCAAAAATGTACCCTGGAATCAGGCCGCATTCTTGGATACATTGAGACACATTGCTCCGGCAAAATCTCCCCTTAAATTCTTGCGCGACTCACTGCTTGGACTCCCTGCTTCAACACAGACCAGAAAGGTAAATGGGGCATAGGGATGTGTGGTATCCCTGAAATGGTAAAGGGGTCCCTAGTATAAGGGGGATGCCCAGTTAATGACCTGATCCCCCAGAACCTGGTATAGGGGTTCTGGGGGTACTCCAACCATATATAAGGGTTTTTATGAAACCTAAGTCCGGTTTTCAAGAAAGGAAGGAGATACAGCTCTGGAATGAACCTAAGAATTTTTTAATTCTACCTTGGGACTTAGAAAAAATATGGGAAAAATATTTAGTTTCATAGTGTTTAATAGTACAGATGCTTGTGTACGGTATTATGCGCTGGGGACTTCCAGGTCCATGTTTCCGAGAGACCATGTGGCTACCAAGCTTGATGCGACCAAGTCTGCTCGGGTCCCGGACATCAAAGTCTCAGATGTTACCAAGGTGTGAAAGCCATTTGGGCACCGGAGTTATGCTCAAGTACCCACGTCCTGGGATGAATGGTGGTCCCAGACCACCATTTGCCCCAAGCCAGACTGTGAGGAGCCTAACTCAGAGGGTGGCTTCTAACTGACAAGTGGCAGAGGTGCCAGGTTGGCGCATGCCCTGTTAGAATCCGAATCCGTGCTTGCCCGACTTCGATAGACTGGCAACGCTCTTATTGGCTGATAAGGATTTCTCCCATGCTCGGAATGGCTGGAGTATTTCATGAATGACACTGAAATACTATAAGAAAGCAAGCAGCCAATCTGTTCACGTGGTTCTAAGCGCCAAGAAGGCAGTGTAAAAATCACCAAAAGAAATTTCTCTGAGAGAAATACCAGCGAGCCGGCTTCAGAAATTTCAAGGCAAGAAATGTTCTAAGTCCCACTTTTCGGGGCCAAGTTCTGAGAATAGAACATAGCAATCGTGGCTGGGATTGCAAGCCGAAAAGAGTACCAGGACGCTTGGTACTATCTCCAGGTCAAAGGATTTCAGCAGCTCCGGAGCATTTCGGGCTAAGTCCCGGCCAACCTGAAGACTGTTTTATGGACTGTTTCACCTAGGAAAGGCTATTTTGCAGCCCAGACACCCCAGTAAGTGTGCTTTCTCTTGTATTTTGTAATCCATTGTGTGTACATCTGTTACAATGGAATAAATGACAATTTGTTTTACTACTTGGTTTTGCTCAGTGATATGATCCCGGTATAAAGGTGTAAATGCTTGGTCTCCCGTGACAATTACCACTACCCCTCAGCTAAAATTACCACTACCCCCCAGATACAATTACCACTACCCCCCAATGCAATTACCACTATCCCCTCCCAGATACAATTACCACTATCCCCCTAAATGCAATTACAACTTCCTCTCCAGGTGCAATTATCACTACCCCCCCCCCCCCCCAATGCAATTACCACTACCCCCTCCCACATACAATTACATCTACCCCTTCCAAATACAATTACCACTTACCTCTGGTTGCTGCTGCTGGGCCCTGGCTCTCTCCTGCTGGGCCCCTGCTCCACCCAGCTACTGCCTCTTCCTACACCACCCTCTCTCTCTCGCTGGTGCATGTCAGAAACTGGGCCTGACTTCTGGGTGCACCCAGCTTCCCACGCACACCAGTGTGGGACAAGGCAGGCAGAAGCTGGCGAGATCCAGGGCCCGGCAGTAAAAACCAGAGGCCCGGCCGCCACCCGGCCCCTACTCCTGGCTTTCCCCTGCTGCTCTGCCTTCATTTTCCCAAGCCCGTGCATGCCGGAAGCTAGGTGCACCCAGAAGTCAGGCCCAGTTTCTGGCACGCACGGCGGGAGAGAGAGAATGGTGTGGGAAAAACAGGCAGCAGCTGGGGGGAGCTTGGGTCCCAGCGGCTGCAACCACAGTCCCGGCAGCTGGATGCAGAAGTTGGGCCAAGCCTCTGACCCCACACAGCCACCTTGTCCTGCCTCTTCCGGCCCTGGTTATGCCTATGTAGCCCATGTCCCCCCCCCCCCCCCCCCCGGACACAGATTGTCCCCCTAGGGTGTAGTGAGGGCTGGCTACGTGTATCTGGGTGGTGCATACCTGCTTGTAACAGGAGGGCCTGAGTCTCCCGCGTTGGTATTGTGGACAACAGGGACAGGCTTCTGGGGTATATGCCTTCATCTTTAGTGGTGGTGGTGCAGCGCCTCCATTCTCTGGTGAAACCTAGGGGATAGGTTGGAATCTTCTCAGAGAAAGCCCTGGTCCCAGGGCGAGAGATTCCAATCTCACACACAGTCTCTTTATAAAAGCAGCAATAGTCTTTATTGTACTCACAGCAGATCAGTAGCAGCACACAGCAGCACACAGCAGCAGCAGCAGCAGCACACAGCAACACTTTAGACACAGTGTACAGGCTGTTCCTCCTCCTTTCCCTCCAGAAGTGCACCCTCAGGATGGGCTGTCTGGGGCTCTTTGCTCCCTGCCTCCACCCCTAGCCCAGGGCGCTCAGGGTGGGGCTAGCTCTTCCCTCACCCCCTAAGCAGGGTGAAGGGCACTGGTCCACCTATTGCTACTAGGCCCTACTCCACAGGAACCCAGCTAACTTACTGCTCTGACTGTCCAGTCAGGCACTCCAACACTAACTGCCTGCACACAGACAGGAACTGCAACTAAGTTTAGTCAGCCCCACCCCTCATGATGTCAGCAGGCCCTCCCCTGTGTCTATGCCTTCCCACACAGAGTCAGGTGCCTACCTCTACCAATCACGGCAGGGCTTGGAGCAGGAAAAACCCATGATAACTACTGGCGGCCTGCTATTAGCAGGGCTTACACCAGTAGAAGAAAGATATATAGCCCCCATTACTTACCGGGGCTACAAGTAACTATGTAATATGGGTGAGGGTTAGATGCATAATCCCCTGCGGGGGATTTTTATAAAGCGGTGATAACTACCACCACTTCTTAAACATTCCATATTGTATCAATAGTCCTTAGTGCTGATGTGTCTGTGGCAATATACTAACTCTTAGCAAAGTCATTCATCACGTGGAACAGACTTTCATCATAAAACTATGGGTTCAGCTTCTACAGGGTGTAAGTAGGTATTGGATCCATATGAAAATGAAAGGCTGACCTCATAAATAGGCATGGCTGGCAGGTATTTAATCATTATAAATGCTTCCATCCAAAACCGCTTTACAATCAAGATGTGATGACCAAGCAGTTGTAGCAGAGCTATATCTTTAAAATGTTTCATTGTGAACAATATAAAGATGAGAGAGAGAATGAGAGAGACAGACAGACAGAGAGACAGACAGACAGACAGACAGACAGACAGACAGACAGAGAATCTTTCCATATTCGTTTTTAATAGATTTATTAGAGCAAAACTCAATAGAAGTGTATGAATCTGTTGGAAAAATGAGTATAAATGTCTTACAATGAATCAGATTCAGTTAAAAGGAGCAAATCTTGAAAGGTATATTATTGTATCTATGCTTCTTTACATAATGTTACACTGGGGTATCAAGAGCCCACCGACGCACACATTATTGTAGGGCTTCACTATGGGTCATAATAACAGACAACAAAGTTCTGATAGGGTTTTCATTCTCATGCATGTATACATAGGTTCAAACATGCATTCACAGGTGCTTACATATGACATACATACATTCACTGATGCATGCACGCATTTATAGATACATAGAGGGCAATTTTGAATTGGCTAACTACAGTAGAGTCGTAGCACAAACTCATTGCATGGATGAAAATGGACCGTTTCAGGCTCATTTATTTAGATTTGAACAAAAATAGGCATAAAGACAGATTGTGCTAGGGTCGTTAACATAACTTAATAGGTTGAGCAGAGGTGTGTCTATTCCTAATTTAATTTAATGAGCTCAACATAGACATATACGTTAAAAAAACACCGGTCATATTGGCATCCAATGTGGAGTTCTTAATTTAATACCATTTCCTGTTCCCCACATGGCGGTGGGTACTAATTGGGAATAGCGCCTCTCTCAGCATAAGGAGGACAGGAAACTTTTTTGCAGGGACCTGGTATATAAGGCCCTACCTTTTTCATGCAGAGGCATTCTTTTTCCTAACCTATGACATGGCTGGAGTGTTTGTTATTTTGTTAAGTTGGGACTTGGTTAGTGCAGTTCAATCTGGAGGGTTTTCAGCCTCTCTCGCACTGAAGCTCCAGCCAAAGCGCCATCTGTAATGGTCAATTGGAGGCCCTGCCACTGGGCAGAACACTGCAGAAGCGTCCGGGAACACAGATAGACTGGAATTCATGGCTGGGGTAAGACACGCTGGATCCTTCTGTGAGCAGGAAGCAGAGAAACAGAGCACGCGTGCAGCCATGCATGAGCCTTCTCATCCCTTTAAAGGGGAAATTACGCTCTTATGTCACACACGCGATGGTGCCATGGCGACTCCACCCTAGTCTTAAAGGGACAATACCATTTAATGGGGCCTGATCTCCTGAAGCATTTCTGAGGACTAATGAGGTTGCTCTTTCGCACAGAATGATTATAGAAGCGGAATAAAGCTTTGCATCGCTGCCCAAAACTTTTAAGTGACTCCATAGAAAAATGATTTTAATAAAAAAGAGAGTGACTAACAATGGAGTGGAGATTCTTTTCTATATAATCCATCTTTGATGCAGTACTTCTGGGGTCAGTGAGAGGAAGGTGGCTAATAAGCCAAGATATGTGCGGCTTTTAATAAGCCAGGATATGTGCGGGTTTCAATAAACCAGGGTATCTGTGTGTTTATTAACTTTGTCCAGCTGGTCTCAGCTGTTTTGGAGGTTAGTGGCCCCTCCTTCCCAGGTTTTAAGCTCACCCCTCTCCTCTATCCATATGTACAGGTCTTTTCATGCAGCTGTTTGTGACAGATCCAATGCAGATCATTCTTCCTGTAATTATACAGGGAAATATGAATTGTAATCAGTTAGTGTTAGGACCTGCGATATTATGGTCATACCTTGAAGTGGCTTGCAGGCTTATAATACTTTGGCCAAAGGGTTAAACTAAATTACCTTTTTTTCAAGATATATATATACAGTCATGTGAAAAAGAAAGTACACCCTCTTTGAATTCCATGGTTTTACATATCAGGACATAATAACAATCATCTGTTCCTTAGCAGGTCTAAAAATTAGGTAAATACAACCTCATATGAACAACAACACATGACATATTACACCGTGTCATGGTGGAGGGGTGATAATTTGGGCTTGTGTTTGCAGCCACAGGACCTGGGAACCTTGCCGTCATTGACTCTACCATGAACTCCTCTGTATACCAAAGTATTCTAGAGTTAAATGTGAGGCCATCTGTCCGACAGCTAAAGCTTGGCCGAAATTGGGTCATGCAACAGGACAATGATCCCAAGCACACCAGCAAATCTACAACAGAATGGCTGAAAAAGAAAAGAATCAAGGTGTTGCAATGGCCCAGTCAAAGTCCAGACCTCAACCCGATTGAAAGGCTGTGGCGGCACCTTAAGAGAGCTGTGCATAAACAAATGCCTGCAAACCTCAATGAACTGAAGCAACGTTGTAAAGAAGAGTGGGCCAAAATTCCTCCACAACGATGTGAGAGACTGATAAAGTCATACAGAAAACGATTACTTCAAGTTATTGCTGCTAAAGGTGGTTCTGCAAGCTATTGAATCATAAGGTATACTTAGTTTTTCACACATGGCTTCTCCATTTTGGCTTTATTTTTGTTAAATAAATCATGACACTGTGTAATGTCATGTGTTGGTGTTCATCTGAGGTTGTATTTACCTAATTTTAAGACCTGCTAAGGAACAGATGATTGTTATTATGTCCTATGTAAAACCATAGAATTCAAAGAGGGTGTACTTTCTTTTTCACACAACTGTATATATATATATATAGTGCAGAATAAATTAGTTCTTCAGTATTAGGTGATACCTTTTTTATTGGACTAACAATTGCTCGACCTGAAGAAGAGAAGAGAACTCTCAAAAGCTTGTCCTATGACATTAATTGTTAGTCCAATAAAAAAGGTATCACCTAATACTGAAGAACTCATTTATTCTGCACTATCGCAACTGGACTAACACGGCTACCTTCTGCTATATATATATATATATATATACTGTATATTTACATTGCAGGGCTCATCATGTATGGTAACATATCAGTAAGTCCACAGTCATGTGTCTTTTACCTCACAAGACTTTGTTGATTACTGTAAATGTTTATCGCACTGGCTGCTACATATTTCTCTGAAATGCACTGCAGCCTCCCTTCTACTGAATAGGTTTAATCCTTCAGCTTTTAGTGGAAGTGCTTTTCTTACTTGTTCTAAAGGGAATTCGGCAAATGAGATATAATGAGGAGAAGGGCCATTGCCAAATTGTGTTGATGCAGAGCAGGATGTTTGTTTCATTCATGCTGACCTTGCAGACAGCTCTGTGGAAGGCGAACCTTTTACTGGAACACAAACCGCTGAATCAGTCCAGAGATTAAGGAAGGGGTGGATGAGATGGGTTGAGATGTTGTTGTATCCTCATTCAACCTGGAAACCCAATTCTAAAATGGTTCCGCTGCACAAATTCATTGTTAGGTAACATTGGTTGCTTGGACCAATTAGGTGTTTCTCATTGCCGCAGCTAAATGGAATAGTAATCCCGGGGTCAATGCTCATTAGTGGTGGTCCCCATAATTTCAGAGAATACCCTTCATGCAAGGGAAGCTTGCAGTTAGCCATCATAGTATATGTAGGGTTGCATATGTGAAAGTTCATACCAAGGAGAGTAAGTACTGGAGAAGGAGGAAGAGGGGTAGATGGTGGTTTCTGTTTTCAGCATGAAGCAAGACCAAATGTCTGCATATATGAAGAGATCCAGCTGCAGTTTAGCTTGGCTACAGCAGGCAGGCAGGAAGCCTGGACAGGAAGCCACTACTCCCACAAAAAAAGGCCTTAGCCTTTCAATAAATAAATATTTTAATCAAAACTTCTCTGAGCTATTTACCTTGCTATTTAAACCTGTGTGCAATACACAATTCACAACTGTATCTTAATAGTGTATACATTTGTATATTTCTATGTAGCACCATTACCCCCACCCTCTGTGAGATTGGGTCGCTACCTGTATGTTTCCTAGAGCTCTGCATACCTGTGAGGCAACAGGAGGGCTCCGAGTTGCTCCACAATGGTGTGGGGGAGAATCAGGACAGGCTTTCAGGGTGCTTATTCTCTGTTGGCAATGCCTCCAGTCAGCGAGGATTCTGTATCTGCAGGATGACCATGCTGACACCTTTCTTATCACAAGGCAGGTAATCACACAAGCTTAGATGGTTCAATGGATGTTTAGTCATGGTCCCAGAACTCACAGCAGTCCTCATTCCCTGGAAGGTTACCTTAAGGCTTGAGGCCCATCTAGGTTTCCTTCTGGTGCTTCTCCTGTATCCGCTAGTGGGATACAGGTTAGATGTTGTCCACTCCATACGGGGAGGAAAGAGACACACAGACTTCTGGGAGAGTGCCAGTATATACCCTGGGGGTTGGGCTTATAACCCTGCCCCATAACAGGGCAGTATAACAAAAACACTGGATGGCACGCTAAACACTCCCAAAGTGCTCCGTGTAACAGTGAATAATATATGTATATATATATATGTAAACTTAATATATTACATCACATATAATAAATGTATAATCAAAGTGTAATAAACTAATCACACCTTAAAGTGATAAATAAGTGAAATATAAATAAGAGTGTGTACTATAATATTCACACACAGAAAAAACAGTGAAGATATTGTGAATAAATAAAAGCAAAAAACGACTTCACTCAACCCTCAGCACAGACTGTTCCAAAAGTCTTGACAGATATGTATCTCTCCAACCCCACGGGAGCAATGTTGGAAGCCAAAAAGATAAGAAAAAAATCTACATACTGTAGTGCAATAATGCGACACAGTGAAAATGACAAAAATAAAAAAAAAATCCCAAAAATGAATACTCACAATAAAGCAGAAATAAAGGAGCAGTAATCCACCCAGTGGTAGTATTGATCCTTGATAGTCCTTTAGTGGTGGGGCGGTGAGATCGTGACTTACCTGTTAACCACCACCTTTTACCTACTCTGCCTATTATCTACCTCTTTATAGTAAGCCTCCATTTGTGAGGTGAAATTTTGTTTTATAAAATATTGTATGCGACCTGCACTATGGTTTTATTTCTCTCTGTCCGAGACTGCTGATCTACTACCATATATAATCCAGGATCAATACTACCACTGGGTGGATTACTACTCCTATATTTCTGCTCTATTGTGAGTATGTATTTTTGGGATTTTTTTTTATTTTTGTCATTTTCACTGTGTAACATTTATTGCACTATGTAGATTTTTTTGGCTTCCAACATCACTCTCTTGGGGTTGGAGAGAACCATAATAGGGCAGGTCTGATACGGATAGGCATCATACATTTGTATATGACCAAACCAGTATCCTCCCCCAGGCTGACACCCTCAGGTTTTTACTAGGCCCGCCCCGGGATACAGCCAGTGTATCCAGGCTGCAACAACAAGCTAGGCCTGCATGAGATAATCTAACCCCTCACAGTGCCTGTACTTACCAGGACTTACACTGTGGGGGCCCAACAGAAGAGTAGCGGCCGGAGGTCATGCTACATTCTCCCCTTGGTGAAACTCTCACGGGCACACTGAGGAATAAAGTATGTACAATGTCATCATACTGTAGCATCAACTCTGTAATTGAACCTAATACAAACTTGTATTACTATACAATACACAATAGTACATTAACAAATACACATTCCCATATAACCCTGGGTCTACTATAGATGTTTCTTGGGGCTACCTCAATAGTAGTGGGCCGGATCGGGTTTCTGTTCTACTGTAGGTTACCCTGACTATTTAAAAAATATATTGCAATGTTATTCTCATATTCCAGACACAAGTTAAGGAGAAAAATAGTGCCCCTAATATAATAGTGAGCTTTTCAACTTGCAAACTACTTACTGTGAGATTGGTGTGCAATAAATGTATTAAGGGGTGCTGTCTCTTCGTCTCTGGATTGATAGCACGCAGTACAGTATGTCAGTCATTTACTATTCTCGTCTGCAGTACGTGAGTTAAATGTAACAATTTGTTTGCATTTTAATTTGACTTTGCAAAGTTGGTGTCAGGGCAGACCTGGTAGATTAATTGGTGCATAAAATTAAAAAATTAGGGCAACCCAGGTTGTATCAAACAGTACTGTACACTTCTAATTATGTTCTACTTACAGAAGTAAAGTAAGATACTTGAAACACTTGTGTTCAAATACACAATTATTAAATTACTGTGCGATTCATTAAATTACATTGTAATACCAAAATATTCAGCTTTATATATTATAGGGCCATTTTTACTAATCAGTGCTACGCCAAGAGATGCCTTCCAGCACAGCCTAGTAAATATTTATGGTCGAGAAAAATAAATAGGTGTCTTCTGGCTTAGAAGGTGTCTTATGAAGTAGCACTGCTTAGTAAATATGGCCCAAAGTCCATGTGATGTGATGTTTTGTCATTGACTGTATTGAGTAACAGAATCGTTCCCTTTTTCCTTCTAGTTCCATGAAAAGGAAGAAGAAGAGCTGAATGAGAAAAGTGAAAATGATTCTGGTATTAATGAAGAGCCCATGCTTACTGCAGATCAGGTAAGGTCACGCCCAACTGTATTGTAACAGAGACAATTATCTTTGGCCTATTGTGTTTAGCATAGTCAATATGCACAGACATACAGTAAAAATATTATTAACTAAAATCCCAAACAGTTGAACTGTAAATCAGGAGGAGATGAGATTTTGGTCCACAATTATTAAAAAGAATTAACTTTAAGACATTTGGCTTATTCAAATGTTTGGGTTATACAGATGCAGCGGCCGTTATCCGAACATTTACTTGGGTACATTTTGCGTTGAGAAATATTCTCAAGTTTTGCTGCTGCAGACATAATGGCCCATCGGATTAACACAGCTGGGGTCCCTGCTGTGTGAGTCCTACTGGGGTCTGCCTTTCTGTAATAGACACGCAGTAAGAGGCTGAATCCGTCACTCTACGTCACGGTGGCCTGGGGTATTAATCCTGTGTCTATAAAAATAAATATTGGTTTTACAGTATGTGGGGGCACGGGGCGGGTTGTGTATTGGTGCTTACTAGATATTTAATTTTTAACATTACAGTAATATAGCAGGGGGTCTCCGGAGATGAACCGCGTTGGTTTCAGGTACGGGGACCCTCTACTTCCCGAGATACAGGCCCCGTTATGGGGTGCCGGTATCTCCTATGCATGTAAATGTCTCATGTCACGTGATCGGGACATTTCAATGCATAGGAGATACCGGCACCCTATAACCCTGAAATAAAACCCCCGCGATCGCCTGTGAGGTGCGCAGTTAGAGTGACTGGTTCAGCCTCTTACTGCGCTGTAGCGTGATAAGGCTACTGGAAGGGGGAACAAGAACAGGACGAAGAGAAGGCCACGGGAAAACAAGGACTGCAGACAGGCCACAGAAACACTGAGGACTTCAGTGTAGCCGCTTCAGTGCAGCGGAGGCAAAGTCTGTCAGGAACAGGAATAGTAGCACCGGGCTACAGTACAGGAAAGGCCTTAGGATGCAGGAGGCTTCAGGAAAATGTGACAATAGCACATGAAGGCCAAGTTAGGCAAAACAGATGTGCTTGTGGCAAGCACAGTTACATGAAAGAAGATCTATGCTCCACACTTCCTTGGGGGAAGGGCTGACTCTAAATAGCACAGGCAGCCAATGGGGCAGAGCTGCATAGGAGGCAGGATGAAGCAGACTGCAGTGTAATTCTAAGAGCAGGTGATTCTGATTGCCCAGTAAAGGGAGGGCTTTGCCTGGAAGCTATATAGCCTTGTAAGGGTGAGTTCCAGCCAAAGCCAGGACTGGAACCCTTATAGCTAGCAAATATTGGTTTTATGTGGGGACACAGGGGTTGGGTTGTTTATTGGTGCTTTCTACATATTTAAATTTAAATTTATGACTAATGTAGATGAGCAGGGGGTCTCTGGAGCAGACCCGCGTTGGTTTCAGGTCCGGAGACCCCCTGCTTCCCTGCTTTGAAATGTAGGCTGTGTTTATTTTTTTTAAATACAGAAATGGTACTGCAGGCCAGCGGGTGCCAGCGTGAACCCAAGGGGACCACTTGAGGGCCCAAGGGGACCACCTGAGGGCCCAAGGGGACTACCTGAGGACCCACGGACACCTGCGGGGAGGAACCAGGGGCCCCACAGCTATGGGGACCCCGGTGACCCACAGGCACCACCCAAGGGCCCCCAGAAACCTGTGGGAACCACCCGAAAGCCCCCAGACACCCATGGGGATGACCCGGGGACCTCCAGACACCCACGGGGACCACCCGTGGACCCCGTTGGGACCCATGGACACCCACAGGGACAGTGGAGACCACCCAAGGGCCCCCAGACACCAGTGGGAACACCCAAGGGTGATCTGTGGGGCCCGTGGACACCCACAGACCGGGGACCCCCACCAGCCTGTGCTATTAATCCTGTGCCTATAAAAATAAATATTGGTTTTATGTGGGGGCACAAGGGGTGGGTTGTGTTTTGGTGCTTACTACATATTTTAATTTAAATTTATGACTAGTGTAGATGAGGAGAGGGTCACCGGAGCAGACCCGTGTTGGTTTCAGGTCCAGGGACCCCCTGCTTCCTGAGATACAGGCCCCGTTATGGGGTGCCGGTATCTCCTATGCATGGAAATGTCCCGATCACGTGACATGAGAAATTTCCATGCAGGAGATACCGGCACCCCATAACAGGGCCTGTATCTCGGGAAGCAGGGGGTCCCCGGACCTGAAATCAATGTGGTTCAGCTCCGGGGACCCCCTGCTACATTACTGCAATGTTTAAAATGAAATAAACCCCCCACGATCGCCTGTGAGAGGCGCGCTGTTAGAGTGACTGATTCAGCCCTCTTACTGCACGTCACTTACAGACAGGCAGAGCCCGGTAGGATTACACAGCAGGGACCCCTGCTGCATTAATGCGATGGGCCATTATGTCTGCAACGGAACATCTCGCAACACCACGCAGCAGAACGCAAGATTTACCCAGGTAAATGTTCGAATAACGGCCGCTGCATCTGTAGGTGGCTCAAAACACCCAATCTTAATAGTAGCTAACCGGGTACATCACATACAGAATGTAACCGCCATGCAAGTGTGCTTAGGTGGCCCAAAACACACAGCTTTAGGGGTAGCTAGCCAGGCTTCATCTTTATTATGTGAGACCAGCTATCCCTACTGTCATTCACTCACACAAGAGCGAATCACAATCCCCAGGATGCCACCTGAGCTAAGCGATTCTGGACTCTCGTAGTCCTTGTGATGGCTCAAGTTGAAAATAGATAGTCCGCAGAACCCACCCCCAGTCCTTGGGTAACTTCCCAGCAGTTCAACATAAAGTATTGAGAAGTGGCCAATAGCCTCTGGGCTAGCTATCCTACAATAGATGGTAGCCTCCTGGATACTGGGTTGGTTGAGTGGCGGCCTCTATCCACCACCCTTGGATGCCCCCCCAAAAATGTAGTACTTTACCGAATACAACAGGGAAACGTTACTTGGTAGACTCCTGGCTACCCAGCCTGAGGTAACTGGTAGTCACCTGGCTACTTAGCTGTAGTGGTGATCACCACGCGCCAAAGCGATACAAAGGAAAATGTGGCTTGGTAACCTCCTGGCTAGTTAGTCCTGTGTGGTGGGTCCATCACCCGTCTCAGCTGAATACCCCAAATGTGCCTCTGGGGGTTATGGCACGTTACGGCACGTAGCTACGGCACGTGATGGAAAATGGAAAGATGTTTTGCCCCTAAATAGAAATGGGAAGGTAGCCACAAAGCTGAAGGCGTTGTTTTGCCTCGCTAAACTTTGGTTGATTATGGTTTTACATGCCCACTTAGCATTACAGTCAGTGGCTGGCACCATGGTGAACATTGATTTGCGTGTGTGTGTTATGGAGCTGGGAAGGTTATGTTGATAATAGCTGTGGCCATTTATATCCTAAATATGGTGTCTGTGTTTTATTGTGATTTGCGTGGCACGGCTATTTTGTATATAAGGGATCAAGGAATCTAAGAGTCAAGCACAAGACGCAGCAAGGTTTGTATAATGCCATGGCGGTCTAAAGTAATTATCTTCCACTGAACTGGCTTTGAAAGAAATAGAAGCATACAGTATGACGCGGGATCCATGACAGATTGTTTCTATGGAAACAGTCCTAGGTTGTTATTATCAGCATGAGAAATAGACAAGACTCAAGACAAATAAATTGCTCAGAAGAAAAGGAATTTTCTTTGTTGATCCATTAACCCATTATTGCAAGGATTGAAGCTACCCACTGTAATAGCAAACTTTCCAATATATATTAATTTGTAGAGGTGAAATAGCTAATGCAAGGCCACATTATTATTCCATCAATATACAGCTTTACAATAACTCTTAGTTCTGTTAAGAAATGGGGTTGCCAGGTGCCCTCTCCAAAAATATTGGACACAATGTGTCCTGGAACAGATTTGTATATTTTCTGTGTATTTTTTCTGCCCTCAGGCAACCAGCTCTCCCTAGGGAAAGTTACATGTTTCCCTGTTCTGAAGCAGCCAGTGCTGCTGTGTAATTGCAACATGGTTGTTACAATATAACCTTTTCCACAAGTCACTAGTCGGTTGCCCTGGCAACTTCTCAATGCTCATAGCTTGAGATTGGTTTAGCCTTCTCTCCTTGCCCTTCTCTGTTAATTAGTATGCCCTTTTGGCTTGTTCCTGTCTGGAAGGAAAGTGTGCTTTTTCTTATCATCGGCAGACACAGTGAGTAGATGCATCTTCCACAGCTCCCTTAGAAAGGGATTCCTTTTTACCTTCCCCTCTCAAAAAAGCACCTTCCTCTTACAAAGGCTACTTCTCCTCACAAGAGACATTTCCTACCACAAACTACATGCAAGTGCTTTTATATTTCTGTTAACCCCACTCAATAAAATTGAAGAAAATAGAAGGACTGTGTGCTTTAAAAAGGGGACAAGTTTATGCTACATGGCCCTTCTCACATGCAACAAGTGAGTTTGGCCCAGAATACAATGGTTTAAGGTTCGACACGCTCAAGGCACACACACACCTCTCTCCTCCCCATGCTGTTTCCTTGTCTTCACCCCCAGGCTCCTGACACCACCTCCTGATTGACTGCATTACCCAGCAGCAGCCAATCAGGATGGAGGAAGCTGCCCAGCCACCTAGCAACAACCCTGCTCTCTCCTGCTCAGGGAAATCTCATACCCCTCCAAGCCTGTCACGTCACTATGTCCAGAGAGGTAATACCGGACACATACATGTCCAGTATTACCTCTAATTTTTACTGGACAGTGTCCAAATACATGACAGTCCGGTTCAATACTGGGCACATGGCAACCCTAAAAATCATGTGCGCAATTTTACGTTTAAGAATTAAAAGTCTTACACAGACAGGGTCACAAACGGTATTAAGTGAAAAAAAGGTTGTCATGGGCGACCAGGATTTTTAACACTTTTATACCAGGATCATTCACTTGGCAAAACACAGTAGTGGAATAAAATGTAGTTTATTCGGGTAAACCCTCGTACACACAATTAATACACAAAATACAGACGAAAAACACACTTACTGGGGCTCTGGGGGTGAAAACTAGGCTAAAATAAGTGCAGGGCGCCTGCTTCGGAAGGCTTAAAGGAATATACACTCGGCTTCCTGTTCCTCTTTTCATCTAGAAACTCTACGTTCTAAAACAAGAACTTGGACCTCGCGCCTGACATAGCCTCAGCTAGACAGGCTTTCTTAGCTCCAAAAATGAAGCCGGTTGCACTGCTATTCGTAACAGAGCAACTTTGAAAAGCTGCCTTTGCATCACCGTCCCAAGTCACAGGATCGTCTGGTTCTATAACTGGGGCTTCTCCTTACATACCTTCCGCGGTTCTATGTTCGGCATGGAAGTAGGAGGAGCGACCAATCAGAGCGTGGAAATTCATCCCCGCCAGCCAATAGGAATAGGGGCTCATCCTTTGGCTGATGTCAGAGGAGGGGACGTGCCAAGCAGGCTCGGGATGCCCCATGGGCGGGATATATGAATTGACCAATGGGAAACCCGCCGTCATTCTGCCGCTTCCCCCAATCAATCCATTGCCACCTACTGGGTAGGCTCCACTGAGTCTCACAAACCAGAGGGTCCTCCCCACAAGGGGTCTCTGTTTTATGGACCCAGTACTCAGTCCGGCCACTTAGCACCCCGACACATCTCAATATCCTGTCTCCTCTTTGAACTACAATGTCTATCCAGACTTCTTGGCACCTATATGGATGCCCGGGTTGACTCAATAGACATTTATAGTAAATGCACCAAACATTATAAAACATATTGTAATACTTTATAACTTGGGGAGACCGATATCTATGCAGGACATAGGATTGGGATATCTGGGATAGAAAACCAGGGGTCTGGGGGACACTGGGCAGCCCCAGTGTAATTCAACCCACGTACCAGCAAATCATGCCTGCACGCCGGGGAGAATTAGGGGACTACCGGTATCTTTGGCCCCTGAACTCCTGCAAAAAAATAAATAAAAACAACTGCATTTCGACCCAAATATCCCACCTAAAACTTACACCCAGAAAGTTTCATGAGTCTGGGGTAAAGGGAGCATGAAAAGTTGAAAATCAGGGGACACTTTAACTTTTGCATGTTATGTTACTTGGCCCCTGGCTTATGGTGCTATGTAGCTGCCAGGGACCCCACGGTTTCAGGAGTAACAGAGGGGCTTAACCATTATTGTATAGCCTGGTTACACCCTACCGTCACCAAGGTTATTCTGTGAGCTTAACAATAAACTGTTCTATGCAGTGATTTATCACTATCTGCCACCACAAAGACTAGTAAATATGGTACATTTATTACTATAGTTGTATGTATGTATGTCTTTATTTATATATATAGCGCCATTAATGTTCATAGTGCTTCACAGTAGTAATACACGTGACAATCATATAAATAACAAATAATACAAATAACAGATCATGGGAATAAGTGCTTCAGACATAAAAGTAAAATTTATTTCTTTGTTCTCGTCACGTACTCTTTCCCGCCGCGACCGCTACGTTCTATTCTAAGAACTTGGCCCTGAAAAGTGGTACTCGCGTCTATTTTCTCAGAGCATATTTTTGTCAATTCAAATCTGCCGCTGCAGTCTTGGTGCTTAGAATCTCTTGACCTGATTGGCTGCTAGGTTTCTTATAGGATTTTCAGTCCCATTCACAAAATGCTACATCCAATCAGCGAGTGGTAATTTTCCTACCAGCCTATCACCAAGTTGCCGGTACTCTGAAGCCGGGCCGGCACGGATTTCAATTCTGCTAAGGGGCATATGCCAACCTGGCACCTCTGCCACTTAACATATTGAACCCCACCTAATGTGCCAGCCAGACTCCTCAGTGTCTGGGGATGGGCAAATGGTTGCCGGATAGCCCTTATTCATGTTAGAACGTGGGTACTTGAGTGTAACTCCAGTACTCCGCCCTAACACCTTGGCAACTCTGAGACTTTCAAGCCCGGAACCCGACCAGACACAGTGGCACCAAGCATGGTGGCCATTTGGTCTCGCGGAACCACAGGCTTGGAAATTCCCCAGTTCATATAGAGGGCATATACATATATTATACACTGTTATACACCATGTTCATAAAAATCATACAAAATTCATCTAAGTCCCGCATCCCCTAGGACCTACTGAAAAGATATGCACGTTCATTTTCAGAGCTCCTAGACCTTCCTATAAGAAGTTTTAATAAAAGTTGCTTCAAATAATGGTTAGGTTCATTTTCAGGCTTGCTTCAATTTCCCTATACCGAGTCCGGGGGTTTGGGGCATATACCATGGGGGACTCCCTCTAAACCGGGGACCCCTGACTATACCTGTGTTACACAAATCCCTATGCCCCTTTTTACCTCTCTTGTCTGTGCTGAAGCAGGGACTCCTGGCGGTGAGCTGCAAGAACTTTTCAGGGTAGGAGTTTGACCGGAGTATTGTTCTTCAATGTAGCCGAGAATCTTACCTGATTCCTGGGTACATCTTTGGGGTATCCTGTAAATCGGGAACCCCGCTACATAGCCATAATTTGCAAAGACTTTCTCTGTCAACCCCACCCTGAAACTCGTAGCCTTGCAATTCCTGCTTGCTGGCAATCCTGGAAAGGCAAAAACACAAAAATTATTTATTGTCACATATGTATAGTAATACATACACGACAGCCAGGTCCAAGAGCTGACACTGCAGGACCCCACCACGTGACTCACGGAAAACCAAGAGGGCTTGACCTTTATTAGTGAGCCTGGTTACCCCCTCACCGTCACAGTTCTATCCCACAGAAAGATCAGGGAAACATGTAGCTAGACCAATCACATTTGGATGTCACAGATACATTGCTCTTAGGTGGTAATTCAATACAGTCTGAAGCAGCCACTCGTGCTGTTATCTGCTGAAAACTACAATTGAGGTCAATGGGATTTTTTCGACCGATAACAGCACGATCGGCCGCTTTGGAAAATATTGAATAAGGCCCTTAATCTACCCACAGAAAAAACAGGGCAAGCGTCGGACCACAAACACGTCCCAGATATGTGAAAAAAGACAAAAATATATAGTGCAACACAATATGGTAAAAACAGTGTGCTGAAAAAATATATCTTATGAGGCATCATTAGATGATACACGTATTTCACTTGGGGTTTTTTTTTGTCTTCCTCTTGATCAATATACTGTAAGTGAAAATATAGGATAAAGTATCTGTCGTCTAAATGTAGCATAGGTTGAACTTGATGGACGTACAGTATGTCTTTTTTCAACCTCATCTACTATGTAATTATGTAACAGTAGTGACATGAAAAGAAACACTAACGGAAAAGTCATTCATGCCCCTTACACAAAATATTCAAACAACTACCCTCCACCACTACCACATAGATGATGATGATGACGGATGCCCACTTAACTCTATCTCCTACAGGCATTTTAACTACACATTCTATACAAAGCTAATGAATTCCTCCCTTGAATTACATTTTTGGTGCCAAGAGGGTTAAAGAACTTACCCAATATCAACAGTAGCAAGAAATCTTCAAGGGATAAATCAGGGAATTATACCACACCTATCAGAGATTGTGTTGAAAGAGCAATAGTTTTGTACACCTAACTTAACTGAGAAACAAACATGGTGACTGCTAGGAAGATATTATGGGCCACATTTAACAAAGAGTGCTAAGCTGCAATGTGCCTTACAATTGAGTAAATATGGCCCATTATCTCCTAACACGCAAACCTTCTTAATGACCAGAACATGTTTCATTTCAGGTTATTGAAGAAATTGAGGAGATGATGCAGAATTCTCCGGACCCAGAAGAAGAAGAATTGGATGAGGAGGACAATGATTCTGGAGATCTTTCCTCCCATTCAGACTCTGTCCTCCTACAAGAGATGCAGGCTTTGAGTCAGACCTTTAACAATAACTGGTCAAATGAAGGTGAGGGAAACTGCATGGGGGTGCTTAAACCAAAAACTAATATAGTCAGTCAAACTCTGTGACATCATATGATTTTAGCTTTCTGGGTTCCATCTCAATAGCCATGCAGGACTTGTAACCAAAAACAGAATTGTAACCAATACATAATGATATGGATGTTGACAATTCTACAACATCAAAGCTACCATTACACCATGGCATTGTTTATTTTAGTAGAGAGAAGGTGTGATGGCTCATAAACCTTTCATGTATAATGTACAGTTTATGTAAGTTTCCAAATACATGTCATATGTCTTTATGAAATGACCTGGTGATAACAGGTTTTCAGTAGCAGCTTCTGAAAGCCACAGAGAAAAGAAAGAATTGCCGGCACCAAATCAGTCCTTTACTTTTTCATGTTTTTAATGTTTTAATGTCAACTTTTTTGGCGTACTGCACCATTATCTGTTTGTTTTCTTCTCTTTTTTACATATTGCACTATCATTTGGTGTGAGCCGTTCGTTGACCCCTTCACTGTCTGTTTGCTCAAGGACACTTTTGGGACTTTGCAAGAGACGGTTTGGTCTTTATTCGGATTTATTATTATTTAAAGGACTGATTTGGCGCCGGCAATTCTTTCTTTTTTCTGTGGTTCATTTTCTGACTGTACAGTCAGTATTTGCCAGGCTGCCTGCAATATTTATTTCAAGTATTGTCATTATTTATATTTTTTTAGCGCTGTTTTGCACCGTTTTCGTTAAGCTTCTGAAAGCCCTCAATATAGAATATTAAATACATAAAAATTGTATGAGAACCTCCACATACTACATTATAAGGTTTTGTTTTTTATGGAGAACCACTTTTTCAGTGTGTGACTTTGCTAGGTGGAGTAAAGAAGCCAATACAAATACAGTATATGATCTATTGGCTCATACAAACCTTGGCCCTGACTTAAAATCTATCAAAATATCTAAGAAGTACATTTCAGGAAGTCTTATCAAACATTAACTGCCATTTAAGTAAGTGGCTATTATTAATCCTTTGTAGCTTCCATGCTACTTTCAGCAGGTCTACAGCACATGACCAGCCTAGAGCTGTCAGAATTACTGGACCGGGTTGAACGAGCCATTTGTGATTATTCAGAGGAACTGGTGGAGCAGCTGGCTCGACGGGATGAACTGGAGTTTGAGAAGGAAGTGAAGAATTCCTTTATCACAGCACTGATAGAGGTGCAGAACAAGCAGAAGGAAAACAGGGAGCTAATAAAGAAGAGAAGGAAAGAGAAAGGCTTGAGCCTTCAAAGCAACCGTGTAGAAAAAAATGGGCAGATGCCAATGAAGGTAGTTAACGAATGTATTTACTCGATCCTTAAATTAATGTCCATAAAATCCTCATCAAAATCAGTGCACTGTTATATATTTGTATAAATAACCACATAGTTTAATACCTGTATGCCACATTTCCCCAGACAATGAGTTGCTGCATAAATATATTATAGCCGTACATACACAATGATAACTGATACTTTATAAATAGAACTACATAGCTTACAACTTAAAAAACAAATAGTATAAATGTGCCAACAGAAGGAAAACATTGTCCCATTCAATCTCTCTCAACTTTCTCCCTATTATCTGGGACTAGTAAAGTTGGACTTTGCCAGAAGACAAGATAAACAATACAGTTTTTGAGCCTTAAAGCAGCAGTTAATGCCAATAAATGAACATGTGTGATCAGGCCACAGATAGCTTTCCTGGGGCCCAGGACTAAAGTTTCCACTGGGGCCCCCCACCCACGTGCCGGTGGTCTTGCCAGAACCCCCTGGTTTCTCTTACACTCCCCTCTTCCCATGCACATCCTTGCTCTCTCACCCACTCGATCACCCTTTTCTTTCCCCCTGTCTCTCATTCTCCCATTCCCTCTCTTACACACCACACACCCCACCCTCTTACAACCCTCTCTCAAGCTCCCCCCTATGTATTTCTCTCCCACTCCTCACTCAATAAACCCCCTCCCCAAATACACACAATAAAACCCCCTCTCCAAATACACACACACAAATAAACAAACCCCCCTCTCCAAATACACACACAAACACACACACAATAAAAACCCCTCCCCAAATACCCCCCCACACACACAATAAACCCCCCTCCCAAGTAAGCATACACACACACTAAAGCCCCCTCCCCAAATTTACACACACACAGTAAAACCCCTCCCCAAATACACACACACAATAAAAAACCCTCCCCACACACAATACACAATACAGACACACAAAGGGCAGGGAGGTCGGGCCCCTTGACTGGCCGGGCACGGGACTGTAGTCCCAGCTATCCCCCCCTGTCGGGGGCCAGGTGCGTGATATCTGGTGCGTGATATTCCTGCAGAACTGTGTTATGTTTTACATTGCACATTTACAGAACCGCAGCCTGCCAAATTGATTAAGGACACGTGTTTTTTGTTTTCCCCACTCTGCTATCCATTGTGATAATAATTGGTGGCTCACTTATTTGGTGATAGTGTGGGTAACAGGTGTAAGTGGCTGATCATTTTGTAATCCTATTGTTTTCTTTTTATTGTTGCTTTGGTATCTAACAAAAAGTTGCGTCTGAAAAACAGAACTATGTAAATCTATGCAGCATCATTATACAACCTAGCAACTTTTATTGCACATCACCTTTGTTTGGATCAGCAGTATTAGATACTGTTTCAGAGCCCAATACCGAACATCGCTGTTTGTTTTCATTAATACCTTTAAAGGGGGATTTGGAAACTTACTCTGGTTTGTAAAGGTTATTTATTACACTGCGATAGTGCTAAACTCTCATTAAAGACAATGGGAGATTTCCGTGTGAATTGGATATCATGTTTTGTTTTATGACATCCTATTTATTAGAGGGAAAAGCAGATCCACTTCCACAATGCTTTGTTAAATATTATGTCTCAAAGGACGTGCTGTTCATTTTAGTACCACTTTGAGTATCTTAGATGCTTCTGACCTTCAAACACACCAACAGCTCTCTAATACCTAGCTTAAAAATGAGGGGTTACAAATCTTGTGTTTTGACAAACTGTGTTCTTTCACCTAGCGCTTCAGCATGGAAGGAATCTCTAATATTCTTCAGTCAGGGATCAGACAGACATTTGGAAACTCTGGAAATGACAAACAAGTGAGTATACTTAAAAAAGAAACCAACACATACTGTATGAGGTTGATGATTTCCATAATTTTCCTTCTAAAAGACATGTATGACTAATACAATTTTGGACTAGATTTGGCGAGGCAACAAAATACATTCAAAGTGTGAATTATGTAATGAAAAAAGGAAGGAAAGTAAAAAGATAGTACAAAGTAAGACAGGGGAAGAGAAAAATTAATAACAAAAGCAGAATTTACTTTGAAAAGACATAGCATATAGTATAATTATGCTTGCATAGACACTTGTTATTTAGTAAAATGGAAAGGTTTTGATGTTGGAATAAGATGACACACTTTGTTTAAGACATGGAGTGCTTGGCATTTCTGTTAAGCACATTGATGTGCTGTATATTATCAGTTATAGCTGAACTGCTGAGCTATGAAGCCCATAGACAACTTTACAAAGTGGTACCTTTCATGTTCTGATCTATGTATACTTTCATTTGCCATGTGTGAAAAAGAGATTGCATTATATCTCGCCCGAGGGATCTTATTCCTCATCACTCACAAATGAATATGTTGATATTTCCTTCAATGTGCCTTCTAAATACAATCATTCTGTCACACCACATTTCTGGGACGTTTAAGCGGGTATTAAAGGAGCAATTGAAAAATAAAGTTTTACATTTTGTTTACTAGAATGTAGAAGGGAACTCACAAGTATACACGAGCTTATCAGGCACATCAATTAGCCTATCGTGTCACCTCTGGATGCCCTTGGATGAGCACAATTTTGTTTAACAGGTTTTATAGTCTTTTTTTTTTTGCTTTTTATTTCTAGTATCTAAACACAGTGATACCCTTTGAGAAGAAAGGAACCCCTCCCTCTGTTGAAGACCTTCAGATGCTGACAAACAGTAAGGCTGTTTCCTTGTGTCAAGGGGTTCTATTATAAGTTAACTTGGGTAGCACACAACTCTCAGTTTGTTTATAGAGGATATAGTGTATGGCTACATTATTCTAAGATGAGGTGTCACAATTGTTTACTGCAGCCCAAAAAAGACTGCAGGATAGTTGGAAAATGCTGTCATTTGTATACGTGATTATCAGAATACTGAAATAAGGAAATAGAGTGGCCGAGAGTCGTACTCGACTGAACGGAGAGAGAGAGAAAGAGAGAGAAAGAGAGAGAGAATAAGGAAACAAAATATTGGAGCAGGTGCAGAAATCAACATTCCATGACTAAATCATGATCAGACAATTATATAGTGCTCTAAGCCAGTGTCAAAAAAAGGTCTGGTCCACCTGCCCCACTCTATAGCATGCCATGCTATGGATTCTCAAGCAGGATTTTCCCAACTAAACTGTAATTAACAGCTGCCAAACTCTGAAAAGTCCTTCCCAATAAGCCCGCGTCCATAGTAAGCGTCACATTGCGAGCGACGTCGTGAGCGCCGCACACAAAAGCCTGTAAGGCAATGCACACGGCCATAGAGCGTGTGCGAGCACTAGCACGACAGCGTAACTCATTTTTCGCGAGACAAAATCAACGGCAGGATCATAGACATGGTTCAGCCACGGGCACACACCCAAGCATTGAATTGGAGCTGTTCTTGGTCACATCTCCTCCTGCAGACCCCAGAGGCCACAGATCCCCTGTGCAGCAGGCACGCGTGACGTCACGCGTTCTGTCGTGCACTCCTACTATTTACAAGCCCTGATTCTCAGTGACAGCACTGGTACTGCATCACTAGAGCCACCTTGGAGTATTTATCAAATAAAAAAAAGACAGTGAGATGGGGGCCTGTGCCCCTAAAGGCCGTGGGCCTCAGTGGCTTGCACCAGCTGCCCAGTCTAATTTCCTGCCCCCCCCCCCTAAGCACAGAGTAGAGCAGTGCTATTTTAGAACATATACAGCAAGATTTCAATTATACTCACTAGAAAATGTATTTATTTAAAAAAACTTTACCATGTTAAACGTCTTGTTTCCAGGTATGTCACTGGATATAATACAAGGAGACAGACAATCCAATCATCATTTACAGTGTATAAAAAGGCAGAATGGAGATTTTTTTCTGATGGAGTCATTCCTAAGCCATGGAGACCAATATGAAAATAAATAACAGCCTGCTTCTCTCACTGCTACATCGTTCTCATATATATCAAATAGTTAACAAAAAATATTTATCTTATTTTCCTATGTACTGTATGAATTTAGATCCCTCCACTTTTATTACCACAATATATATGAACCCAAATGTTGGACTCCCATCATCATACCTCTGAGGAAGGGCACGGTGGGAGCCGAAGGTCCAGATCCACAAAGCTACTTTATTGACTTACTGTAACTAGACATCAACTTAAGTTAATGCATCGTTAAGTGCTAAGAGGTATTTTCAAAGCTCTCAAACACATTGTTAAGTGCTGTTTGAGCCATAACAGACCCATTGGTTAGCTTTAACTGATGGTAGTGCCAATGGTAGGCAAAATAGGTGTTCCCTGTAACAATGCATATCCATAGAGCTCTGTTATAGTTAACACAGGGATTTAATAAAGCCTTAGTTTGGTCATACCTAAAGGTGGAGTTATCTCCCTCCAGAGCCTGAAATATGGAAGAGAGAGAGAGTGAAAGTTTTGATAATTTAAATGGTTTTGTGATAGGCATATACAGTAGAAACGGCATGAGCAAATGTGAGCATATTTGCAATTTCTGTACATAATGTAAAGCATTAGGAGAATTCAATGGCCAAAAATATCCATTATAATAGTATGTAGTCATTTACACTTATCCAGGACCATATTCACTTTGCCTACTCTCTATACTGGGTGCCTTATACAGGTATGGTCATGTAATGGTTGCTGCCCGTACATTGACAAGAGTGTTATAAATAAGAAGGACATTCTGTAACAATAATATCATATATTCTTTTCCTCAGTACTTTTTGCCATGAAGGAGGACAGTGAAAAGGTTCCAATGTTGCTAACTGACTACATTTTAAAAGGTAAATTCACTTGTTCTGTTTGATCCTACTTCTGATTTTGACCCTGAACAACTTACCAGTTTATGCCAGGTTACACATTTGATATTCATTATTTTTATTGAAATTAGATTTAGTTGAATTTAATCTGCATTTGCTCAGAAGGATATTAGGGCTACTTTAGGAAACATATAGCATGTGTGATTCCTTTAAAATGAATGAAAGGGGAAAAATGTGAACTATGTATTGATATCAATTGCATTCCTAGATATATTCCACCAGTCTTTAAATGAAAACTGTACTTATTTTTTCACTGTGAAAACAATATTGGGTTTTTTTTCATTTAAGTTAAATGTTGTCAAATTAATTGTGATCAGATACCTACTGTCACAAACTGCACACCTGTGAGCACGTGACTTGTGTATGTAACAAGGGTTAATACCCACAGCTATCCAGCTGACCCAATTATTTCTCCCATAAAGCCCAAGACAATACTTATTACATTTTAATATACAAAAGTAGTTTAGTGGTTAGTTACAGAAAATATAAATGTTACAAGAACATACAATGTATTAAATGCAGAGTTTCATAAAATAACAGGGTAAAACAGAGAACCTATACGTTACCAACGCACAACATCAGTTCCTTCCCAAAAGAGATCATTTTGGAGTTTGGAATATGAGAATTCATGTGTCTTATTGGCATAAAACACACCTCTTGTTGAATTCCAATTTCATATTTCAAATGGATGTTTTTTATCCTAAAATACTTGCATTGGGTACATAATAAGCCCACCTTCTTGGACATGTCATTAACCCCCCTATCAATCTCTAATGACATTTTAAGGCTGGGGGAGAGAAAATAGTTATTTTTTTTACTTGAAAATGCCTGAGTATAAAAATATCCCATAACTTTCTTTCTATAACCCCTAGAATGATGGGACCTGCATCAATGTGTTCGGCTGATCAAAATGTACGTTTACACATCTATTTTGATATGACCATTTCCATCTTTGATGGACAAATGGATATCTTACGTATGCAGCCTAACTACAGTAGTACAGCATCTTTGGAATCAATTGAAACAGCTGAACGTGCTGGTCAGAAATATATATTTCACATCCTTGTTAATCCTATCAAATCCCAAATATCTTATATTTAGTAAATGTGTAAGGAAAATGCTAAATTTTCTTTATGTCACCTGCACATCTGGCTGGTGGAATTGTACGACTCCTTTGAAATTGCGTTTAAATTACATAAACATGTTCTGGTTACTCCCACTGTCAACAAGGGTTGTGGGTTTATGATTTTAATCACCCCACACTCCCAGAACAGGTCACACTATGATAACCCCACTTTTAGACAAACACAGACAATAGGCCAGGTCATTCGTACTTGATCCCATAAGATGAAACATGTATTTTAAAGATGTAACTTGTAACTCAAATTGACCTTTTGTGTGCTGAAGTGATGGATCACTGAATATAGGTAGGGCTTATCATCACACCTACTATCCTACTGTACATGTATCTGTTTGGTTAATGATGACATTGTCCTTACTTAATAAACAAAGAACAAAAGAAAAACAACATGCTTAGCACTGGAATCTGCATGTAAATTAAACAATATCAGCATGAAAAAGACTATATAAAAATAGTAAAACACAGTTAAACATTTGGGTATTATGGAAACCTTAAAGACTAAATCAAAGTCTCGCAAAGTGAAAGGGGCTTTTTTTATATCTGCCAAAGTGGCCAATTGGGCTATTTTCGGCCAAAATTGACATTAAAAAAAAAGTCGGTAATGACTTGATCAGCCACTTCGGGCATATAGAATAAGCCCCTTAAAATTAATTAAATATTCTAAATATCCCACTGCCATAAGTTCACTTTGGTCTGTAGCAGGGATGATCTTCAAAACCATTAGGTGCTATTAGCCAGAAATACTAATATATTTCTTAGGTTAAGTACTGAATGCATTTTAGTCAACCAGGAAAATGTTTGGAGATATACTGTGCACCGCATTTCCAAGTATAGTTAGGGATACAACATAGAGAGGCATACATTAATATACATAATCAGCAGTTACTGTCACGTTAAAAGTAAGATAGAACAGGAGGAGTCAGGTAAATCACTATAGTATTATTAATGTTCTCTTCATTAAATAAATAATGGCCAACTTTGATAAATAAGGAGAAACTTAACAGATCTTTGTTGGATGAGCTTAGTTGCAGAAATAAGGCTGATTATAGGTTCCAATAGTTACTGTATGTAAGTTATTTTGAACATTTTAAAAAACTTGGGAAAAATGATAAACATTACAACTGGCTTTCGAGGGTTGTCATATGAAGTCACAAAAAGAGCCATTCAAATCGAAATCTGTTAAATACAGTAGGTTTTTTGGTAACCAAAAGGCCAAAGTCTAGCTGGAAAGTTAAATTATAAGGGATATAACATTTAATAAAAACTAAAGCAAAAAATAAAACTTTAAGAGGCCAGGGAGAAATCTGATTGCCAATATTAGAAGTCGGGAAGGAATTTATTTTTCCCCTTATGAGACATAATTGGATAATGTTTCACTGGGGTTTTTTGTTCGCCTTACTCTGGATCAATATCCTCTGGATCAATATACTGTAACTACAAATATTGGATAAGCTAAAAGTATAGGGCATAGACAGCACCGTAAGAATTAACGAATCTATGCAAAAGAGCGATAGTAGTGGAGCGCGAACAAGAGAGGGACCCTAAACCCTCAAAAATAACTACACAAAAATCCAACTAGGTGTCGCTTGGATATGCTACATTTTTTTTACTTGGTTACAAAGTCATAACAGAAAACACTGAGGATTGAACAGTGAATGCACGGTATCAATATATGCAAACATGCACGAATTAGATAATATATGGGAATAACCCGAAGACACAGTGCATCAAAAAAACGTGTGTACAATAACTGAAGGGATGTATTCACATATGGTAGAAAAAATACGTGGAGTGATCGATAAATTCACTTACAGTATACTCATAAATAATAGAACTCGTACAAAGGATGTAAGTTCTATTGTTATTGCAATAACTTGATTTGATAAAGCAATTCCATGTGGCTTTGAACTAACTTATGAGGTCAAAGTCCATGAGTATTTATAAATGACTAGGTAAGTAGTTTTGATGAAAGGGAGTTGAATTAATGTAACATATCCATACGGTATACATTCAATATATCTAAGATAGAGGCTGAGTTCTGCCACTAGAGAAACCTGATGTAAAACCAGCCCTGATTCTTGTCAATCCGATGCACAAAATGCAATAAACAATTGTCACAGTCCACAATATGATAAAACAAAATCCATTGTAAAAGGGACTGTTGAGGTACTCACGGGATCACAATGATAGTGGACTTATAGCGTGCTCCTGCCGTGAAAATGATATAAAGCTGCAAAAACGGAGTCAAAGAGCCAGCAAGGCGCAAAACGTGTACAGTAAAAGTGTTTTCTTACCCTGTTTTACAGATGTGCCAATACATTTTTCTAAATATTGCTGGTTCAAGCCCTTGGTTTTTCACATTGCTGTGCACCGCCTCTCCGTTTTTGCTGCCAAACAAACATGAATAAGGATAAAACAGAGCACAGATATTGGCCCAAAACGATACACATTCTGCAAAAGGGAAACACTACACAAAAATACAGGTGAACAAAAAGGAGGAGTTAGGGGAGGGAAAAAAGGAGGAAGGGGAAAAAAGGGAAAGCAAGGGGGGAAAAGGAAGAAGTACAGTGAAAAGCAAGGGGGGCAACATTTCAGGGGGGTGAGCCCCATCTTCTGGCCTTTTCCCACAAAATAGGGAGGTCTATGGTACTTCCCTTGTGACCCTCAGTAAGAACCTCCCTTGTAAGCAAAAAACACAGATATAAAATGGGTGTAGTCCCAACAACGTTAAACCAATTGCACAATGTATGGCCTGTGTAATAGCCCAAGAAAGAAGTACGCACTTAAGGGCAAAATGGTGTTACACAAAGCTCCAAAGCTTGGGCTCGAAAAGCTGACAAAGTGCAGAACAAACGTTCAAAATAGCTGGAGAGCTAAGAAGAAAAGCGTCCTCAATACTAACTATTCAGCACAAGGGGTAACGTTACGTGAAGCAGGAACAGAATCGAATAGCTGAAAGTTCAGAGTAATCTGGAGTAGGGTTCTAATTGAGGGTCTCAAGGGAAGAGAAGGGGCACACCCTCCGAAACATTGTCCTCCTTGATTTTCCCTGTACTGTTCCCTTTCCCCCCCCCCCTTCCTTTCCCTTTTTTCCGTCCCCCTCCCTCCTCCTTTTTGTATTTTTGTGCAGTATTTCCCTTTTGCAGACTGTGTTCTGTTTTGGACCATTATCTGTGTTTATACACTGCGCTCTAATTTATCCTTATCCATGTATGTTTGCACACAGTATATTGATACCGTGCATTCACTGTTCATTCCTCAGTGTTTTCTGTTATGACTTTGTAACTAAGTAAAAAATATTTTGGCATATCTAAGCAACACTTATTCATTATTTACCTCTGAGTGCTGGGAACCCAGTTGGATTTTTGTGTAAATATGCAGTAGGATAAGCATCTGTCATCTAAATTTAACATAGCTTCAACTTGATGGAGATATGTCATTTTCAACCCCATCTACCATGTAATTTTTTTTAGTTCAGTAGTGTTGTAAATTATCATTAATACATTATTTAACCTCTGTAACTCTGCAGTGGCCTGCATTGCACTGAGTAGTACTGAATTCAAATAAAAATAGCTGTAATTGCAAGATGAATTTGATATTCTATTGCAAGCAGAAAATAAGAAAATACATGAAAATGTAAAAAAAAAAAAAAATAGGGGATACGGAGGCTTATGCAGAGACGTTAGAGAATGGAAATCGCGCCATGTTTTGGGCAAGAAACTCGGCAGAAAAGCATTTCCTGCCGAGAACATGGCGAGATTCCTAAAATCCGCCAGAACAGTTTTCGTAACTTTAAAATTCGCCAAACACGTGGCGGGAACCTTTAACTCGCCATGTTGATATACCGTGAAATTCCAGTAGCACCGATGCGCTTGAACGCGCCATTCTGTGCCATAATATGGCGAGTTTCAGGTCGCCAACAAAAATTGGCTGTAGAGCTCGCGTCACGGCGTGGCGAGTTTAACGCAAATCGAAACTCGCCAACATTATCAACATGTCTCAAAGGAGGTAACGCCGTTTCCTGCATACGCCCATAATTAACGCCAATTCTGTGGCTATTTTATTGCCGTTTTCCCATTCACTCATGTTGCTCTCTGCATAAGCCCCACGGTGCGCTATCTTTAAAATCAGAAATTCTATTAATCTTGGTCAGTAACCTCTTAGATCTTATGAATAGAAATGAAACAAACTTGAAAGTTCTGCGATGATTAAGTTGCAAATCCAGCTAAATTGATCTAAGTATCACCATTGGGGTAATGAGCAGCAGAGGTTTCCATGGAAACACTCTACTTTAGACTTTGGGCCATTTAAAAGAAAAAATCTTATCAAATAAAAAACAGCTAAGGAACAAAGAGAAAACAAAGTTGGTAATCTGCCTTAAACGGTATCATACTGAGCTACCATTCAAGATAGATCAGTCTGTCGTGGAAATGCAACTTTACGAGTAGTTAATCAAGAAACATTACCATATTTTGCAGGAAATGGTTGCGAAAAATCACATAATAAACCCAACACTACCATATAGTAGCTAAGCAAAGATAATCACAAGCAAATTGCTTATTTGCTAGAAAATCATCAGCACACAAAAAAGCCAAAGATTTTAAATTGTGAATTAATTCGAAAAGTTATACTTTAGACCGTAAAAATGTTCATTCTATCACACTGTGCACTGACACATTACATTTCCATTGAACAGGTAGTAACATGGTACAAAACATGTACTGTATAAGACTTGGAAGTCTCCTGATGTTGTGTATTGCAGCTGTTTTGCTGGATATCTTACTTTCTTAAGAAAAGAATAGGAAAAGTGGAGATGTTAGGATTATCTTTTGAAGTGATCACATATACAGTCCTGTATTCTTTAAGTACTTTGTAATAATGTCTGTGACTTTTGTCAGAAAATTTGTCGCACAATGATATTTTTCTCCTTTTTTTCTTTAGTGCTGTGTCCAACCTAACGTGTGCCGCGGAAAAGGAACCACAGAACATTTCTTGTCATCGTACCAGTTCTGCATGGCATAACAAATCTTCCAAATGTACATTTAAAACCGCATAGCATTAATCCAAATTACAGGCAGGCACAGTTCATCATTTCCTGTTGCTTTCTCGCCCTTTTAATCCCTTCAGCTCGGACAAACATTTTCTTTAATTAACTGTTAATTAATCTGGAATTAGAACTAATATTTGTTGTCTTTTCACATGTGACTGCAATGATAAAAGATCCTTGCAGGAGTTGATCGGACATGATATAGGATATACTTACTACGCTGCCTTCTACCATAAGACACCTCTACGGAGCTGGAAGACACTGTACAGCCCATTAATGTTAATGGCAGAAGACTGCTTAGTAAATATGGCCCATAATGTTGCTCTTATAGGTTTAATAGCACTTTCAAAGATATCATCTGATGATACTTGGAGATAAAAGTTTGCAGAGGCATACAGTGTGTACAAACCTGGTTCCCAGGTTCGAAATCCTGACAAAGCTCAATAAGCCTTTCATCCTTCGGAGATAGATATTCTGACCAAGTAATGTGTACATTTAAAAGCTGTAAAATACATTGACTGAAAAGTGACAGATACGAAAAATAAGAAGCAATGCAACTACTCAATTCCTGCAGTGTGCTATTGCTGTAATAACTGGGGGGGAAGGAATGATTTACTGAATGCATGTGTGGAAGTCGAGTGGCTCTACTGAGTGCTCTTGATTTTATTTGCAGCTAGCTAACATGCAAGTATGAGGACTGGGAGAGTCTGCATATTGTATTATTGATTCACCCTCAGATACTGTACATGTGGTATCAGACTAATTTTGCAAATAAACTTTCATGTAATTACAGTTAGTCCTGTCTCTTTGGCAGAGAGGGAACCGTGTCTAGTAGAAATCAGCTGACCCTCATCCTAAAATGTGAATGTGATGTGTAGCTCATATATAATAGATATTGACAACAAACAAGGACCCTTTGTCCCAACTGGTCTGTCTGTTTCCCATAGTAACATTATAACGCTTGATGATCTTTAGTTTGCTTTACACCTACTGTACCTAAGCCCATAACATTAATTGTTTCAGCCATCTCAGCTAGGAATCTGTTCTGTGCATTCACTACCCAATCAATGAAGGAGTATTTTCCTCTAAGTCAATCTTCCCTCCTGCATTTTTCTTATATCCTTGAGGCATTAAAATGTTTTACTCAAGTTCCCCCCTCTCCTACTTTCCCCTTTACGCTTTAAGGTACCTGAACTTTACTAAACTTTCAAGATAAAGTATTACTGTAAAAACTGTGTTACAATACCAAATAATTAGCTTTAATGAAAGCCTAATGTTCATTTTATGTATCAATCAAACCCATAGAGGACACTATTCATTGACAGGATGTTGATGATAATAATAATACAGCAATATAGTACCTCAAGAAATAGAGGATAGATGGTTAATGAAGCTTCCTGACACATGATATACGTTAGGCTACGTCCCCGCCAGCGCTGAGCGGGCTGCGCTTGCCATGTTAACTTACATATATATAAATATGTAAGTTCCCGCTCACGCGGTGCGAGCGGCGCTCGTGTGTGGGCACACACGCTGACCCGCTTTTGGTGCTTACCAAAACAAAAAAACTATACTTCCCCACGCACTCAGCTGGCCCACAATGCCGTCCCCCTCTCCCCCTCCCCCCCCCCCCGCGCGCTTTCATAAATCGGAGGACACCCGGTGCTCATGCTTCGAGCGCTCTCCAAGCATGAGCGCGCTCAGCGCCAGCGGGGACTCAGCCTTAGAAGAGTGTACATTACATTATATTAGAATGTCTTGCAGTATATTAGATCATGATAGCAAAATACATTTGATGTAGTGAATTAGTGATTATTGTGTAATAATATCAGTAATAGATCAAATGCTATTTTGCACTTTCCAAAAGTTCTTCTGCACATTTGAAAGGTTGTTATTTGCATTCCATAATTAAAACTCCATTAGCTGAGTAGTATACTCTTCCATTCCTTAATATCCTTCACAAATGTTGTAAGTAAAAAATATAGACAAGTCTAAATTTCGGGATGTTGGTGGTTTAGTAGTAATGCCCTGTTTCTCTCCATCTGAAAAGCATTTTTGATTTTGCTGCTTTTTATTTTGACCAGCACCACTTACTCAGCTTTTTGTTCATACAGTAATCAAAGTGATATATACGCATACCAGTATTTCAAATCTCATACTAACATTTTATTATTATTATTATCATTGTTTGGTATTTTTATTGTAATACCACATTTTGTGCTCAGGCGTTGCACTCCTAAAAGTTTATTAACTGCTTTGAGCCAGAGGGAACTGCAACAAATAGGAAAGCAGATCCCTCTGGCAGCGAAGGGGTTAAATAAAATAGAATAACTGCAGAAATAGGAATGAGGATACAATTGACATATTTTATTGATAGAAAAAGTCTTGTCATAGGAGGGACTGCTTTTTTATTTATTTTTAACAAGCAATACAGTCCATCACACTTTAGTGAATATGCTTGTATGGCTTTTGCAGCTTATGCAGCGGAGTTGTGCAGATATGCCTTAGTTCAGTTCACAAATCCTCATATTTGTCAAAAGGTTTATGTGAATTCTAGGTACAGTAAGTGTTCACAAGGTAAAAAATGTGAACATCTCATTTGTTTATTCTAATGTGAATTGGCTATATTTTGTTTAAAAAAACTAACAAACAAAAAAACCCTGAAATATTTGTAAACTTTGAGGTTAAGTGCACTAAATAATGACGATTCTGTCTTGTTAGGAGAGGCACTCACTCCAAATACTGTACCATGCTAAAAGCTTCACTAGAGCATTTATTATTATAGTGCAACCACCCAACATTCTATTTATATGCAAACTAGGAGCTGTCACGTGTAAACAAATGCATTGGTTATTCCTAATACCTGGTTTGGCCGGTGGTACCCGAGGATAGGTTTGAGAACCACTGAATGAAACCTTAAATGAAAGACTCACTACACTGATGATGATTAGATTGCTTGTATGCATAACTATGTCAGATAGTGTTTTCCAATTATTAACCAATAGAAACAATCTTTACACTCGTTAAGAAGCTTTTGTGGTCCATCATGCACGGCTCTTATAATTGTCTGGGAACTTTTTTCTTCTGAGATTTATCATCATAAATGTTGACCTCTGCTGTTATACTGTACAATATATTTCTATTACCCCCATTGCATGTATTCACATTCAATTGTATTGACAAAAAAAACCCTGTATTATTCAAATTGTTGGATACATTTTATTGCAACCAACTTATTAACAGATGTGCAGATGTAGCCAACATAATTGCACCCTTTTCGTGCGGTACGTCACTGAATCAAGCAGTTCTGCAATGTACTGTATTGCTCTAGTTCATGGATTAGCAAAGCACAAAATACCACGTTAAAACTGCCACCAGTTGAAACGCATCATCTTCAAAATAATATTGTCTACGATTAGGGTGAGGCAATTTTAAAGGTACAGTCCATCTAAAAAAAAAGATGTTGGGTTGTTTATTCTAAGTACAATTTACACTATAAATACTAAACTATAGATTTGGTTACACAGGCATTGTCTCTGTCATTTCTGTGGGAGGAAGTGGCAGCAATTTAAAATGTATCAACTTCATGATCAGCACAACAGTTCTACTCAGGTCATTACAAACCAAACTAGACTCAAATGAGATGTTCTAAGCAAATATAGAATTGTATTAAAGAGAACTCACAATAGGAATAACTCGCCAACCGGTAAGTGACAATGACACAGCCCAGCATCAAGCAACTCTGAAGAACAAATACAGCCTGGTACCTGCAGTCGTAATTAAAGTGAAAAAGGTGGTTGGGGCAGCGGCAGTGGCCCTTCTACTGCACAGAATGGAGAGAAAGGCTGAGATGCCAACGTGTCAGGTTCTACACATGGCTCAAAACAGTGTAGATCTTAATCCACTCTTGAAGTTTGGTTAAGCTTTCTCAGCCCCCAAATGGGCTGAGCAGCACACTATCTAATTTGTATTGACCTTCTTTTATGCTATTGCAAAGCTTTGTGCGACATCGGATACAGAAATTGAGAAAGAGTAACAGAGTATATTTATAGATGAATAATAAGGTAACGTACCAATCATAAAACATGGCTGGGATCCACCACTTAATACGCCCATTAGCACCCAGTGTGACTACCTGCAGTAACTGCTGCTATACTACCTGGGTACCACAAGCTATCTTCTACCTGTCCATACTCTGTCTGCAGCGGTAGGAGCTTGTTCCCTATACAAGAGCTCACGGTGCCAAAGATACCGGTCCGACCCACTCTCAGAGGCAGACTTCGATGCCCGGAGTCTCATGCCCTCTAAGTTGGGATCAGACCGCACCGCCGCTCTAAACTGTGCCCCAAGCTCCGGCCACTCTCCTTCAGTCACTAAGTCGGGTGATGGGGAAACAGGTAAGCTGGAAGGAGGGTCAGTACATTGTCTCGACTCTGTCTTGCTTACCTGCCTGGCCTCCGCAGACACCTCTGGATCTGTTGGTCCCAAATGCAGGGGGACGGCGAGATCCTCAGTGGGCAGAGTACCAAAGACTCCCTTGCCTGGGCAAGTGCCCTGCTTTTGCTCCTTGTGATGGCTGCTATTGGAGCAGAATCCTCTGCAAACGAGCAGTAGAGCTGCCCCAGGTCGTTACCGAGTAGCACCTAAGTATCCAACCCAGACAAAACACCCACATCCCTCATATCTTGACCAGTGCCCCAGTCAAGGAACATCCGGGTGACCTGGATTGACCTAGGTCCCCAGTCAGGCATGGTGACCTGCATCCCTGTTCCTGGGAGCAGATCCTCTGGATTGAACATATCAGGTCTCACCAGAGTAACAGTGGCACTGGAGTCAAGGCAGGCTGGCTGCCTGGCAAGCTCCAATGGTCACTGGCTGCAAATGCTTCCTCCTCACATCGTTGGACTGCAACCCGACAGTTGCAATCTGATGCCTGTCTGCCACCTCTGCTATGCCACTTGATGAAGGGCTATAAATCTCCGTCTGAGTCCGCTGTTGAACTTGCTGGACGGCTGTACTCTGCTCCTCTGTGTATGCCAGTCTCACGGCGGTGACTGGCTTCGCAGCTGGAGTACGTTGCCCCTGAAGGGGTTTGCTGAAATGGTGCCGCTCCAGACAATCTGGTCTGATCTAGAAATACATACAGACGAGACCACGAGTATTCTAAAGCTTGCCTTAAACTAGCCCGGTTACATTCTGCGTATGTGCTGGGTGTAACCTGGCTAGTTTAAGGCAAGTTTAAGGCATTGACTAATGACCCATAGGATTAACACAGCAGGGGTCCATGGCAGTCCCATTCAGTTTGAATGGGACTGCCAGGGACCCCCGCTGTTAATCTGATGGGCCATTAATCAATGCAGAAATGCTGGGTCTAGTTTAAGGCAAGTTTAAGGCATGTATCCAGCATGTACCTGGGTGTACCTGGTCTTTTTGGCGATTGCCACTGGTTTGTGTTAGAATAACCGTGGGCACTACAGTACATCCAAGAGTTCTCAAGGAGTTAAGTTTACTAATAGCCAAACCATTATATTTAATATTCAGGGACTCCATTTCCCAGTACATGGTATTAATAACAGATTCATGGCATGTTTGTGTATCACTTAATGCACTTTACTTTTGCTAGATACAGTATGTAGCCTAACTAACCTTCCCAGGAGCTACGGCAGGAAAAACATTTTCTTTCAGCTCTGGGGAAGGGGACAGCCATGTGCAGTCGCAAACGGTGCATTTTAATCAAGTGACTGCTCGATATTGCTATTCCATCAATTGCCCGGTCACGGGCTACATTTGTGTTCTGGTATTTCATTGCTTGCTGACATTATTGGGTTTCAAGGGAAAAGTGGAGCAATTCTGGGGCAAACAATCTGCATCATACTGTAGGTATTAAAACATTTTTATTTTAATGTAACTATTCTTTGATATATTTGGTGCAATGATATTGCCCTGGAATTGCGTCACTTTTGCTTTAATAGATAAACCCCATAGTAAGGATAGAGCTAGAAAGTTCCCATTTTCAGTGTGCTCCTATTCACAGCCCAAACTATCTTCGTATGGGTGACTGACTGTTCATCTGTACTATTCTGCCAATGTTTAGTGCACCACCTAGTGGCACCTTAGGCACACAAGACTTGTATAGTAAGTAAGAATGCTAAGCACACAAGACTGTTCAGTTACTCCCAGATTCATCAAGCTCTGTTATGGGTTAACGCACCCAAACTCCCATACAAGTCCGTGGAAAATAATTCCTGTTCAGGTGCGTCAACGGTTAACCCCTAACAAAGCTTGATGAATCTGGGGGGTTGATTTTATATCAGAAATACATATCTTTGCTACCCTCCTGCAGGGATGAATGCAAATATAAAAAATGATGGTGTCAGCCAGAATATTTGGGAGCCAGATTTCATGCTGTGGCTGTTACAACACTTCCCCACCCACCAGCCCCTGGTGGCAGCTCTGTGTCAGTGTGCATGTCACTATGTATCTGTGAGACACACAATTATGTGCAACCACTCTTCCATGCAACACCTGTGACGGACGTTCCTGAAATCGTTGACCTCCATTCTTCTTCTAATCTGCCTGAGACTTTTTTTCCTTTTGATTCATGCTGATAGTGAGAGGCTGGTAACATTATTGAGGCTATTTTTAAAGGCAAATATTACGGTTATCTAGAACCTGTGTGAACGGGCCTGATGATGAAGTTTCTCACCTTCACTCTATTTTGTAACCTTTTCTCTTTTTTGTGTTGCATTTTTTCTGTTTTTGTTATTTTTGATTTTTGCATTTTAGCCCTCCACTGTGTCACAACGCTCTTTCACCAGCATTCTTATTTTTGTTCACACCAGTGCTGTGGAGCTCTAGATATGTAGCATTTTGCTTGTTCTGTGCTACTTCCTTGCTTGTTCGTTGTTGCTTTATTGCTTTTGTTCTTAATTTGAGCTCCTTTATTGTTTACTTTGCTGTTGCCTGTTCTTTTTTTGTTCTGTTTTTTTGTGTATTTTGAGTAAATTACTATTGGAATATTTAATGGTGAATTAGTAACGATAATGCATTCTTGTTAAGAGTATATATATACTCATTTCAGCTCTGGGGATACCCTGGTTTCCAAGTTACTTACCGGGGAAGGTGCTGCCAATAGCATCCCCTCAGGGGAAACAAATTGGTGTTTAAATCTCCTGCATTACTTGGGCCAATAGAAAGCCACAATGTAATACAGTGTGTATGCTTTAATAAATCTCTTTATTTTGGAAATCCGTGTGCCCCATCTTCAATCCTTTTTGTATGCCGTGGATTGGATATAGCCGATCGTACATTGATGGGAGCACCGGTAATTGTATCGCTCTTTATCATATTGTGGTGTGCAGCATTTACTCTTTGTTATATCGCTTCCTATTGGCTCACATCCCACGGGAAATTTAAATACCAGGAAGTGACCAGTAGCACCTTTCCTGGTAAGTATCTGGGGAACCTGAGGTACCTGGAGTCCGTGAGCTCCGGGCAAAACCTGCTTCTCACCTATGTAAAAAAAATAAATGTAGCGCACTTTCCCCACCCCCTGAGTGATGTGTGGCTACGGTGTGTGTATATAGTGCAATACCTGTGGTGCACAGGAGATCTGAGTTTCCGCTACTGGGAACCTGGGGTATACCTGAGTCGATGTTCGGTCGGTAGCGCCTTCACCTGTACAGGATTCTATGATGTAGAATAACCTCTCTACAGGACCCGCATACAATAAAACACACACTTATGAAAGATAACAGTTTTACTGAACATAAATAACCTAGGATATATATGTAGCCCTCTTTCCCCCCCCCCTAAGTGAGATTGGGGTGGGTAGGTGTATCTGACTACTTCTCAGTGTGGTGCGGTACCTGTTTGGCAACCAGGAGAGCTGAGCTTCCGCCACGGGGAACCAGGGGTATGTACTTACCCTCGGTGCAGCGCCTCCACTGATGAGGGATCCCAACGGGGTGGGAGTGTGCCCTCACCAGAACCCACATACAGTAAATACACACCGTGTGAATAAACAGTATTTACTGAGCATGAACTGTAACTTCAATAACACTCTCTTTGCATAACATCAAAACAATATATCAATAACAGTGCATCACTCTGAATGCATACCATCCCCTCACCCACATGTCCATCATCACATTCCCCTCAGTCTCTTGAATGTCCACAACAATAAAGAAAGTGTGAGTGTGAGGGATAGCGCTTCCCTGTGTTGGGGCCCGGTGGTGCACTTAATATATACTACCTCCCTGACCAGTCCTGGTCAGGAAAATCCTTAGAACTCAGCAACGCTGCACAGTGATCCCATGGCATGCTGTGCTGCTCTCTGCAGGAATGGATGCACACGCTGACTTCACAGGAAAGGAATCTCCAGCCGGAATGATTCTTTAACACAGTCTCTGAACACGCTGTACTGACAGTCAGGTACTGTCAGACAGCAATCCTCTTGCTCTCTAATTATGGTGAAGGAGTCCCTGTCCTAAGGCCGACCCTATACCATACAGCTTCCTCTGGTGTCACAGGGGACTAATTGGGCCCTGGGGTATCCCTCTACCCTAGTCCCTGCATGCAGAAGAACTCTCACTGACATAGCCAAATAACTGCTGCAGCTGCACTACAAAGCCACACTGTATCTTCTAGTCAGAGCACACAGCACAGCAGCTGTGTCACTGACTAGACTTGCACACACCTAAGGGCAGGGTCCCTATCTAAGGAGCCTTCCCTAAGAACTTACCCACTAACCTAGTGGGGAGTGGGACCTACCTGGGGCCTGGGGGTAACCTGGCCTAGTGTAAGAGCCTTGCTCCTTACACACTTCCTCCCCCTTCCTGCTCCCAGCTCCAACTGACAAACGTGGTCCCCGCAACATTGTAGCCTTCCTCCACAGGAGAAGCTGCAAAACCCTATTTGCTGGCTGGCTGCATGTGATGTGGGTGAAAGGGCAATCTCCAGAGGCTGCTGGGAATTGTAGTCCACTCAGGACCTCTTTAGCATTGGGACCTCGTGCGCTATCTTTACTGCGCACGCGCGATCCTGTAATGGCTACCGCGGTAGTTCTACGCATGTGCGACCTCACACCAACCTTAACATTGCCGCCGGCACTCTTGGCACTGTACAGCGCGTGCGCAACTACACTGCACAACCGCGAGCTCCTACAAGATGGCGGCGCCCTGCTACATATACATACTACCAACCAGGCCACGCACGGCCGTACCCTCCAATGCTCCGCTCCACCACCCAAGGTGTGTGTGACAGTGCTGCCCCACAATAGTGTTAGAGTTGGTGCACTGATGCATTGGGTACCTGCCGGGTGATGCCACTGCGCACTGATGCCACGATACTGGGATCCACAGATCCAATGCTGATACTGCGAAGCCTCCGCCTCAACATTGGGTGGGTCCCTTGTGGATTGTACCAACATAAACACTGTCTTTATTAATGTAGGGCGATCTGTGTCCTGGACCACAGACCGCAGCCACCGTGCAGCGTCTCCCTGTGTCCCTAACACTAATATTGCTAAGCAGGGCAGGGACCCTACCAGAGGGGCAAGCCCTATCGCAGCCACAAACAACTGTATGTGGGAGCCAGGGCCTAGCTGGGACATAATAGCGGGTATCTGGCCTAGTGCAGATGCCACTGACATCTGCACATACAATATAACTACTCCTTCCTTGTCCCAGCTCCAACTGCCACTCTCCTAACTGTCAGCTCAAACTTCAAGACCACCCAAAGTTCCAATCTCCCCTTTAGATTCTAGCAGCCCTATTGGCTGTATTGTGTCATGTGTTGTGCAGCCCCTGGGGCTGTTGGAACCTTTGCATGCGCAAACCATTTCTGCGCATGCGAGCGCACAAACAAAATGGTGGCACCCTTACCGCTACCTGCCTGCAACGGAGGTGAAAGGAGCTAAAGTGAGAACCGGGCTACATCAAAAAATAAAAATTAAAAAAAGGAAGCGGAACCAAGATAGAAATACTTCTTTAATTTAAACCAATCCGGATACAAGGACATTGATCATTACTGATTGTATCTAAAGTCTAAAGACTACTGAACATCTGCATTATCATTTACCTTGCCTTGCAGAGCCTTGTTACAGACAGGTGCTTTATTTTTCTTTTATCCATATGTATCTGTAAAGTTTCTGACTCCAGTACATGGTATTTCATATAGCTGCACTTTAATGTTTATTGTAATCATTTTTTTTTCACAGTGGCCTGTTTAGTTACCATAAAATTGTACTTGGTACTTCAGATGAAGGCATGCACTGTCACAATAATGCCATTAAAATATTCAGTATTTTGGGGGTGTTTCCGGTGACATCACCTGGTATGGTTGAGTGAGGAGAGAGCTCTGTGGACCCTATTGGATAAACCTAATCACCAGCGCTTTTCCCCCACATAATTACCTGACCCAAAGCAGCTGAACAGCCGACAATGTCAAACCGGCTGAAGAAAACACCCTCTCAAGGGGTTACTAAGTACTTTTCCCCGCCATAGATGAGCTCGGGCCGGCGGTGGAGATGCAAGATGGCGCCGGTGCACGCGGTGCCACAGGAGCAGGAGATAGACGTAACAGGCCAGGAGAAGGCTCTGCCTCAGAGGAGATGATCACACGGGCTTACTTGGAGGAGTTACTAACTTCCATGCATGAAAAACTTCATATACAGTATGTCACTGCAGTCCGATCTAAAAGCAACGGTCACGGAACTTAAGCAGGACATTACCGGCCTCACAGCAAGAACAGCAGAACTGGACAAAAAATTAGGAGAGGCACAGAGACACCAATCTGAAGCGGACGAGGAGATAATCCGACTAGGGGAAGAGATTTCAAACTTCAAAGACGGTCTGGAGGACCAGGTGAACTGGGATAGGCGGCAGAATCTGAGAGTCCGCAATATCCCCGAAACGGTTCTGCCTGCTCTCCTCCAACCGTACTTAACGAATTTCTTTGGCTCAATATGTGGGGACATTGACGAAAAAGTTATTGACATCGACCAGGTCCACAGAGCGCTTGGCCCAAAATCAGATGACCCTAGATGCAGGAGAGATGTGGTTATCCGGATGCATAGTTATACCACTAAAGAAAGAATAATCGGAGCCTGCCGGGAAAAGGACTCGATTCAATTCGAAAATGAATCCCTTCAAGTATTTAATGATCTCTCTAGGGTTACTGAGGGGCCGACGTCGCGAGCTTAAGCCCCTGACTCTCTTCCTCCGCGATAACGCAATCAGATATCGCTGGGGATTCCCGTTTAAGCTGATTGCCAGCAAGAATGGAAAATACCTGATTCTAAGGCGTCCTGAGATGTACCAATTTGCCCGCGCGCTGGGTCTGACTCTCCCACCCGCTTGGAACGAAGAGGCTGCCGATCTCCAAACCGGCGATCATGTGCACGCTCCTGCCCATGCTTCAGAAAGGATCGCGGGACTAAATAAATAAATATACATGTATAAAGGTTTACTTGCCGTTTTGCCCTGTTGGCTACCGTTTTCACCACAAAGAACCACAAGTGCCTGGAGGCGGAAAGTGAAGCAGAGCGGAGATTCAACCGTCCCCGTCCCTCCCCGATCCACCACAGGGAATGATGACAACACAGCCATGCTCTGATCGAGACCACGTGAGGAAACAACCACATCCAGGCGATAATATGACTACCGAAGGATCCGTGGTTCCGGGCTGGGTGGGGGGTGGGATGGGAGGTTGTGGGTTTTGGATTTGCTCTCCACGGACCCCGAGCTTTGTTTCAGGTATTTCATCTTGAGTAACGAGACATGGAGACCCATGCAGGACTGAAAAGATCCGGATCGATCCAGGACATCAGGATAAACTGTCTGTGGCGGGGCTGAAGGGAGTGGGGGGGGTTATGGGTGTCTGCCACCGGAGACAGCTCAGAATATAGGGAGCCTAAGGCAACCTAGGGCCTCGCCTGTCCCCGATCGGCTGTGATGGGAAGGGAAGGTAATACACAGCTGCAGACCCCAACCATCTGAATCACATTCCATTTCCTTGGAACCGTCCAGTTTGTGGGAACAAGCTGTGTTGTCTGCTACACTTTGTAAATTGCTTTTAACAGTGCTCCACTCACCCTCTGACCCCCTCCCCCTATTCCGTTCCCAGGCTGGGTTCGGTGGCAGGCGGCAAGCAAGATCGTCGGGGTCCAGGCAGGGGTCGGTGGCAGGCGGCAAGCAAAGATTGTTGGGGTCCAGGCAGGGGTTGGCAGAAGGAAGGCAGGAATAGGGCAGGGGAGCAGGAACTGAGACTAGGGACTCACAAACAGGAAACAAACGGGGACAAGCCTGAACACTAGCAAGGGCCTTTAATATGAATCAGGACTCCACAAGGAACAGAAGCAGAAGCGTGGGCATGGGCATAAGGAGTCGGGACACAAAACAAAGGCAAGGGAGGAACAGGAAACAGGAAATTATAAGGACAGAGGACAGGAGCAACAAGAGGAGACAGACAGAGGAACCCCAGAGCAGACAGAAACATCAGCACACCCAGTGGACAGACAAGGAAACTGTGGCTGGGAGCAGGATGTCTAGGACGACTCTAACTGGGTGTATAATATTTAGCTATACTTCCCAAAACGTGTACACCTAATTCAGCATTTTTACTTCTCAACTGTGCCATACGTGTTAGTCTACTTGATAAAGTTTCAATATCTATACCTCTTAAGATAATTTAACCATAGCCTCAAGTTATATTGAGCTGTTTTACATATGGACCACATGGTATATAACATTTAATAATATTCCATTTAGAGGCATTCATTTGCAAGGTATGGAGTCCAAATTTTACTCCCATAGCCAGTGTATCTGGACTATCTGCATGTATCCAAACTGGATTATCTGTTGTGTTAACCTGTCCATTCATGGGCTGCAAACTAATACACATCTATTCACCTTATTTTTTTAATAGAATACAGTAAAATATTGGAATTGTTTGTAAGGCACTTACAATACTTGTTTTAATTACAGTTTCCCAAAATCCCAGTGTTCCTTGTCACGTTAACCCATACTACCACCGTTTCATTTACACAGTCCTGCTTGTCCTTTGTTTTTACTATTGTCCAGGTGTCATCTGTCATAGTATAATGATCTGGTTAGTAGCATTTATACTGATCCATAAAATAGGCACCTTCTAATTGATCCTGGCAGTTGTCCACATCGTCTTGATGATTTTTTTCACAATGTTCAATGGGAGTGCACATATCGTAGCAAAAAACAAACAGCATGTGCATTGTGTTTCTTTGTCAAGGTTTTGTTGTGCTCCCTTGCTTGCTTACGATCTGATCATCTGTGAATTCAGGTTGCAGAAGTTGTTGCTATTCATCTGATCGAGTCGGGTCCTTTATCTCTGGTTCTGACTCATGAAATGGTCTTTCTTCTTCCGTAGCCTTTTCTGGACATCAGACATCTTTGTCTCTAAAGTGTCAAAGGTACAATGGACCAATCAGATGTCCTTTCAGGATTTCAATTGCATCCTTCACCTGGAGAGTTAAAAATCAAGCACAATATCAATTCTTGTCAGTGCTATCTGTTTGGTTAGATTAACCTGCCTTTCCTTTGTATAATTTACATTGATCTATGTGTACTGTGCTTGAGGGAAACTCTTTACAGTAATAATGGCATCTGACTAATCCTAATTAATCACACTTAATCATTAATTGTCTGTAGTCTGGCCATGTTTGTTGTGGTGAAATACAAGGTTTCCTGCAACTGTGTTTGTAGCTGCTCTAACCTTTGAACTCTTAATTACTGCTGTTTGAAAACCCAACAGGGTCAGTTCATTTAGGGAAATTAATAAACATCTGTCTCCCTGTCATGAGTTCAAACAGAACAACAACATCAGTGTGTAACAGGGTATGTCTCTTTCTACCTGGTTTCCCCTTGTTATGTAAGTTCCTGATAGCTGCAGACAGTAACAGGTTAATTATGTGGGCTTGTGACCCCCCTCATGCCCCTCTTATAAGTGACAGAAGTAAGGTGGTGACTCATGGCCTGTGTAAGCCTATCTGGTTTAGGTATAGAAAATGAGCCCGCCCCTTCTTGATCCTCCTAGGAGAGAATGCAAAGTTAGTCGAGTCATGTTCCTGCTCTGGAGGAGAGAGAAAGCAGAGAGCTGTGAGTCTCTCCCATATCAGGATGAGCGTGCTCACCCTCAGCCTTGTGGCTGAGGGAACATTTGACCAAGGAAGATGACCCTATACTATCAGGGTCAAGCACCCTGCAGAGGTGGGAACCCTCTGAACCCTTGCACCACTGTAATACCATCATGCAGTAACTGCTAAGAATATAGCCCTTTGTTAATTATACACCAGCCTGGATTGAGTCAGTGCATGTGGTGTATGGAAGATGTGCTTCAGAAAGGACTGTTTCTGGGATTACCAGAGCCCCCATGATGCTGGAGGCGCTGAATCACAGATAAAGAACTACAGATGATATCCAAATCCTGTCCTGGTCTCCCCAACAACACAGACAGCTCAGATCTCCTGGAGCTAACAGGTTTGCCTCAGCACCACACGGAAACAATAGAGTGAATCTCCCAGAGGCACTGAGCTATTTGTCCAATTTTTTGGGGGGAGCTTTTTCATATAACTTCTGCCTTGTTTTAACACAAAAACATATTCATCCACTCTGTACTGTCCTAGCCTTGGACAGTAGCCAGTCCAAGGAATCTGTCTTTGGACTGTACCCAACCATGCCTATAAAATCATTAACCCATTATTCAGACATTAATGTTATACTAGTGTAGCATGGCTATTCCAGACTGCCTCCTGTCATGTAAGTCCTTTGTAGCTACAGGCTGTTGCAAGCTATCCTTGGGCTTTGACCCCTCTCATGCTGACTCTCTGAGTGACTGAAGAGGTGGTGCCACAAGGTTCTGTGTATAGCCAATCATGGTACAGGCCTTGTGCCCTCCCATTCTGGTGCATCAGAGAGGAAGTACTAAATTATAGTAGATTTGTTGTGCACCCCTCCTAGCCGGGAGGTGTGTGCTGCTCCTCCCGGCTGGGAGTGAGCCAGGCCAGTCAGTCTCTCCTGGGCTGCCGGGCCATAGAGATCAGAGGCCTCAAGACTACCAGAGAGCCCAGCACCATCAAGTGGTCTGGGATCCTCTGTGACCCAGCTGCATCCGCTGTGTAACATCTGCAGTGTTCCAAATAAAGCATCCCTTTTCATATACCCCTGCCTGAGCTCTCAATCTATTGAGTAGGGGTATGGATGGAATCTGCCCTAGTGGGGGACTGACTCTGGAGATACTGGAGCCAACTCGAGCTGGAGGCACTGAAACCCTGAGTTGAACATCAAGATCATCAAAAGCCTGTCCTGTTCCCCACACCATCGCAGAACAATTTTAGCGGGAGATATCTGCAGACCAAGAGAACAGTGGCTGGGTATGAGCCCTGTAGGCACTGTTCTGATTGGTCAGTTTGTAATCCCTGCTCTCACTTAAGCCAGCCCTTGTGTTCCCATCCTAGCCGCACCGTCACACCCCAAGTCCAGATTCAGCAACACTGGCAAGCCCTCGCGCTGGGATTGGTCCCCACACAGGATCTGCGCTGTGATTGATCGCGACTCCATCTTCCATGCTTTTCTATTCAGACGGGGAAACTATGTAAAGGGGAACTTATCTGTGCTCCACAAACTGTCTTGGAGTTAGCGTGTAAGTGGTGTTCTCCGAGGCTGTGCCGGAGACACCCCAGAACGAGGCTCTGTGCCAATCCGAGCAGGAAATTCAGACTTGCTTTGTGCACTGGGACTTTTGGCTTGGCGGATGTCTCAGTGGAGCTTTGCTGGAGATACTGAGACTGAAGCTGGCAAGTGGGAGATTTTAAAGTGTTTTGTGGCGAACTGCATCCCCGAGGTCTGGGAGACCTCAGACCTCTACAGATGTGGAATTACTCCTGGGTAAGCCTGCTAAAGTGGCGCCCAGCACCTAGTTATTTATGATACCCCCTGTAATCCCATTTGGTGATTCTAAACTCTTTTTGTGATTTGTGCTGTCTGCTGGCTCCATCGAGAAAAAGATATCCCTTATTTGACTCCTTTGTCATGTCTGGTCCCGTGACAGAGGCTACAAGCAAACACAAAGAAAGTGATGGTGAGTATAAAAAGTAACAAAAACCCACTGATTGGTACAGTAAATAAAACATTTTGGTGATTGCTATATTATGTACAGCAAATATAAATACCACTTGTCTCAGACAGGTCTGCAACACAGCCTTTCCCCATTATCTCTTAGCATACTGTACAATGCTTCCACTGCAGCCAATAAATCAATAACATTACAGACAACATAGTTGAGAATCTCTAGAATGATTCTCTGGTTCCACCTGCTGGTTTTCAGGAGAGTTACAGGAGAGTACTGCAAGTGGGAGCCAATTTCATATACTGTACCTTGTTCATTTAATGCACATTGCTCAGCAATGTGTTGCAGGCCCCTCGGTGACCAAAGGGGTTATTGTCACTCTCCTTTGAATGTTCTTCTGCATTCTGTTAGCGCACATTTGGCACACACCTATTTCCCTGATACTGAGGCTATTTAAATCTCTACGCACGTGCCCAGCGCACAGCAGAACCTTAAATTACCCCCCACTGGTCAGTGCATGAAGGTGTGTCTCATGGAGCCCCCATTCTTCCTTGCTGCGTGGTTTTCTGGTCCTACAGGATCTCTCGGCCTCACAGGTCTACTCTATAGTGAACATTTGGTGTATGTCTTGACAACAATAAAGAATACCTTTTTATTTACCTTTGGATCCAGCCACCGTAATTTTTTCACTACGTATTCCAACTAGCTGTGCACTGTTCACAGTCCCTTCCTGGGATACTACTCTTCTGATGAAATGAGACAGCAGCGCGCTGACTACAGGATCTGCGGCTACCAAGTGTGAGTACTTTGAACTACAATCAACTTTCATGTGTTTATCATTATCATTCTTTCAGTCTAGCACCAGGGGAATATCTCAGGACATTAGGAACTAGTGGGGGCCACTTGCCCATTTCACATTGGTCACCTGGTCACCCCACTGCAATATCCTTTATCTACTGATGATACTTTTATTCCCCATACTTTCCTTTATTTATGCTGGCTAATATTTTGTTTAATAATGGGCAAATGATCTATTATCCATATAGTTATTTTGCCCATTACTGTACTGTATGTGTTTGGGGGGGGTGAGGGGGGAGGTGTATTTATTAAAATGTAGGCCCTGTTTATTTTTTTTAAATACAGGAATGGTACCGCAGGCCAGCAGGGACCACCCGAGGACCTACGGACACCTGCGGGGAAGAACCGGGGGACCCACAGACACCCGTGGGAACAAACCGAGGGCCCCCAGACACCCATGAGGACGACCCGGGGATCCACAGACACCCGCAGGGACAACCCGTGGACCCCGTTGGGGCCAACGGACATCCGCGGGGACCACCTGGAGGCCCACGGAGCCTAGCAGGGACCACCCGAGGGCCCCCAGACACCTGTGGAACCCCCCGGGGTGCACTGTGGGCCTGCGGACTCCTGTGGGGACCACCCGGGACCCTCGCCGGCCTGTGGTGTAAATCCTGTGTCTATAAAAATAAATATTGGTTTTATGTGGGGGCACAGGGGGTGGGTTGTGTATTGTGCTTACTACATATTTTAATTTAAATTTATGACTAGTGTAGATGAGCAGGGGGTCCCCGGAGTAGAACCGCATTGATTTCAGGTACGAAACCTCCTGTTTCCCCAGATACAGGCCCCGTTATGGGGTGCCGGTATCTCCTATGCTTGAAAATGTCCCGATCACGTGACGGAAGACATTTCCATGCATAGGAGATACCGGCACACCATAACAGGGCCTGTATTTCAGGAAGCAGGGGGTCCCCGGACCTGAAATTAATGTGGTTCAGCTCCGGAGACCCCCTGCAACAATATTGTGGTGTTAGAATTTTAATAAAACCCCCGCGATCGCTTGTGAGAGGTGCGCTGCTCGAATGACCGATTCAGCCGCTCTCTTACTGCGCGTCTCTTACAGACAGGCAGACCCCGGTAGGATTCACACAGCAGGGACCCCTGCTGTGTTAATCCGATGGGCCATTAGTCTGCTGGCGCTAATTTTGAGAGACTCTCGGGACATTCTCGAAATTCAGTTTGAGAAATGTTTGAATAATGGCCGCTACATCTGTATATAGATATATTTTTGATCCTGCTGGATGTCCACTGGATCACCCCAACAGCAGACATTTCTAGATTCATCTTCATAGGTCCAGAATCCTCTCCTTGTCACAAGTCTGCATTCATTGCTCAGCCACCATATTGTACTTAAAACATAAGAGAATGCAAAAGGTGCTTTATATTCTGTTACTTGAGAGTGGGACATTTTATCTGCCAGTTTTTCAATACTTGTACACTGTTTAAATGTCTTATTTGTTGAGCTATTTATATACTTATTGCATGATGTCATTAGGGTCACTTCCAGTCAATAGCAATTTCCCTTAGTTCCAATTGAGCCCAATTGCACATCGTGACTAGCAGGGGGTAGCATCAAAGGAGAAGGGGAAGGATCGGTGGTCCATCCGCTCCAAGGAAAAAAGGTAAGAACTCACCAGCGTGGAGATTAAAAATCTTACTTTATTAGGCTACATAAAAAACAAAAAACAAACAGCACGAATAGACTCTCCTATTCGTGCTGTTTGTTTTTTATGTAGCCTAATAAAGTAACATTTTTAATCTCCACGCTGGTGAGTTCTTACCTTTTTTCCTTGGAGCGGATGGACCACCGATCCTTCCCCTTCTCTGCTGTCACGTGTGAGGATCAGCGTTCACTACCGGAAGCGGATGCAGCCGCTGATGCAGAGGGAGACGCTTCTGCGTTTGCAGCGTCAGGACTGGAGCAGGAAGGAGGGAGAGCAGAGCGGTGATCTCCAGTGAGTCGCGTGGACTCCACACCGGGCAAGATCTGGCCAGGGCTGGGACTGAGTAAGTACCTCGTGTTCCCCATCATTTTAGCCCTCTCTCGCTTTACCCGTTACCGAGTTTTCAACATTACAGTCCTTTAAACCCATCACTTGACATCCCGGTGTCAACTCCGTTTATTATTTATTTATTATTGACTTTGCCCTGCTTGGCATCCATTACCTTTGCTCTTAGAGCTTATACACGGTCGTTGCATCCTGGTAGCATCAAAGGAGCAGATTTCTTCATTTAGGCAAAGTAAAGACCAGCAGCTTTTTAAATTGTTTTTGGACCGTTTGTCTGTTTTGCTTCATCCTTTATGTTCTTGAAACAAGGCAATATTACAACACATATGAACAGAACAGCATGTACGGACGGCAGTATGTATATTATTCATGAAACTGCAGTGAAGGTAAACAATAAATGCTAACACTGCACATTGAGGCAAAGCCAAAATCTATAGGGGAAAAGCACCATTAAGTTTCACAGTTCACACTGATCCTTAAACAATAAACTGAGAAAGTGCAGGTATGCGTTTTGCTATTGTACTGGGATTGGGAGCCTTAAGCATTATTTCTTACATGACGCAGATTGTAAACTAGGGAAATGTTGTTCACTTTAGTCCTGTTAGATTTCTTTTTTCCGATTAGTAAAGCAGTGAAATAAATTACACACAATGATGGATGCAGAATGTCATGCGTCCTATTCTAATTTCAGGCATAAGCTAATAGGGGTCCATGTTGAAATGCACGAGAAGCAAAAAGTCATGCACTCAGTACTCATTTGCATGTCATTACCCAGAATCCCTGGCTGCAGTTGTGGTATTTTTATTTGCTGTTACGTGTCATGTAACTCCTCGTTAACGTCTCCTACTTTCACCTCCTCAGGTTCTCTGGAGGAAGGGATTGCCTTTACAAGTGTGCATGTTTGATTCACTCCTTTTAATTCCCTGTATTCTTATACTGTACCTACTGTTGGAGCTATTATATAGGCATAAAATATACATACAGTACATAAATATATACATGGCAAGATTGCTGCATAAGACTTGAAATATGAAATTGCTATAGCATTGCCTAGATACACCACCCCCTTATTATCTCCAGACCCTACAACAACCATTTGTTATTGGAGATGTTAGCCATAAGCTACAGTACAGTACAGAGAGGGAATGTAATGAGCCTGGACACCCACATCCCACTGCATTTTACACTGAAACCAAGAAAAACAGGCTATGCTGCAACATTTATTGAAAAATACATGCCACTTGAATCTCGTGGTGTTTATTTACATGTGTGCACAAGTACTTATTCATTCCATTATAAAATCAGATGTGTTTAACCCCTTGTTGCCTGAGAGCCACTTCCGTGGTAAAAGTTGTACATGATCTGTTATTACCAATCATGGCTTCTGAGATATCGCATGTGGTTATAATGTCAGCAAGGACCTGCAGGGTTTAAGTCGCGATCAGGTAGTCCTACTGAGGGATGTTGAAACCCAGCTCAAAGAGAGCCCATAGATCCAAAAGTCTTAGTTGAAGAGGTCAATCCATTTTGTTTTTCTTGTACTGTTCTTATATTAATCTGTCCACATTTTTTTTTAGCAAATGGAGGGGATCAAAGCAAAAAGGTAAGCGGTTCTGTGCTTTCCAGATACAATGAGAACTTTCTCATTTTGCATATAGACATTGAAAAAAGATTTAATTACAGTCAGCTTTTCTAAATGAGCAATAAGATAACAAGATAAGAAGGTTGAGTATAAACAGCAGCACATTACAGAATTTCCTTGTGGCAAATCCAAATTCTCAAGAGACCTAACAATTAAATACACTCTGCCTGGTTCTGCCAATGTCAATTATATTATATTGAATTTTATGGACCATGAGAAAGACCTAAATAACAAAACACAATGTTTTGGGGGCTGAGTTAGTGCCCTGAATCTACAGTAGATACCAATTAGACTATTAAACATGGGATGATTGTGTTGTATCCTATCTTTTATGTTTACATCTTCAGAATCATGACCATCAGCTCCTTTACGCCACAAAAACAGCTACAATACATATTTAGATGCCTCTTAAAAGTAGGGATATAACATGTCACATGAGAAATGCAATCACAGATGCACCCACTCAAGGCTGTGATGCTGAACTATTTATTATAGTTGATAGTAATACCTCATATCCAACTTAATTAACATCTCAACTGTTAGATTGCAGAGATCAGGTAACAAAGTAAACAGTCCTGCTTTTGCATATCCTATGTGCATGTCCTTTGTGAAGACCTCAGGAGGAGCAGCATTCCAATATCAGGGCAGATTATAAAGACAATATATAAAATCAGTCATGACTGACCATGTTCTCAGTGATTTTAAACTAGGTTTTTGACTTTTGGCTCTACATCCCAACCCATAGTAGGCCTCTGTAGGATTGCATCCCCTACATAGAGTGTTAGTGAGTCATTGCTTTAACTGTGGTTTGCGGCAGCACAGTCATGTTGTGAGATACTTACAACATGACAGTGGAGCCACACAGCTTATGGTGTAAACCACAACTGATATACAAGTATGAAATCAATGGTACATCACTTTAAGGAGAAGCAAAAATTCCCTTTAGTCCTTCCTATGAAAAGAGAATCTGTTAGCGACACAATCCCACTGACTAGTACCCCAAGTGGTGATGTGTTGCCAGCATGTCCCTTGTTTTGCTATCTCACAGTCCATACAATTATTTTATTGCACTTAACTTACTTTTACCTTCCTATATCACACTCATCTTTAACAACGTTCTTCAATCCCTTCTATTCCACATACTATTCACTACATTTTGGATTTGTGTTATTTCCCTTAATTTGTGTCATTTTCTCTCACTCACCCTTTCTCATTTAATGCCCTTTCTAAGTCAGTATGAGATACTTGTCTTGCATTCTCTTTATAAATCTACATGTTACTCATTTATGCCATTTTACTCGTTTTAGTTTCTCCTTATTCTTCGGAGTATTTCATTCTTTTCTTCTATTCCTTAGCCTGTTTCTCTTACATGTCCTCTCACTCCGGTTCATGTTTTTTGTCTCATTCTTTTTGTTTCCTCAATGCTTCTTAAAGAATTGACAAATTTGAACTGGTTCCTATCATGCTTTCAGAGAACACCATGTAATTTGAGATTAAGAAGTGTAGCCAGGGCCACTGACAGGGGGATAGCCAGGACTGCACATTGATTCTCTGTTGGGCCCTGAGATGCAGCAGGAAGATCACAGAGGGGAAATCCCTTCATCTGCAGAGCTTCTGTAGGGTGGGCGAGGCCTCAGCGCGGGGTTGGAACTGCAGCTTGAGACAGGCTGAGAACAGTGAGAGGGGCAGGCCCTCGTTCAGGCAGGAGGGGGGGGGGGGAGAGGGGGTGGGGAGGTGGTTTTGGAAGCTGCAGCATGAGACAGGCTGAGAAAGGTGAGAGGGAAGGGTTAAATCATGAGGATTAAAAAAAACAGACAAAGAAATACATGAGGGGGAGAAAAGAGAGAAAGACATGAGGGTAGAAAAGAGAAAGACATGAGGTGGGAAAGATATGAGGGGGAAAAAGTGAGAAGGGGAAGTAAAATAGGAAAAGAGAAAAAGATGCTGGGAAAAGATACATCAGATTGTTAGAGAGAGGGTGACATGAAGGGGACAATACATGGGGAATAAATAAAGAAAATGGCATGTGTGATAAAACAGAAGAGAGGTAAAAAAAGACATGAGGAGAAAATAAGATAAATACATGACGGGATAACAGAGAAAGAATGAGATGAACAGTGTAAGAAGAGAAGACATGCTGGGGGGGAAGGAAAAGGAGAGAGACATGCTGAGGGGAGGGGAAAGGAGAGAGACACGCTGAGGGGAGGGGGAAGGAGAGAGATGCTGAGGGGAGGGAAAAGGAGAGAGACATGATGGGGAAGAGGGGAGAAAGACATACTATGGGGGGGGGGGGGGTGTTGTATGAGAGAGAAAGAGAAACTTGCAGGTTAAAGAGAATGACATGAAGGGGGAAAATCAGAGCGCCAAGGGGGAAAGAAAAAGACAGTGGAGAAAAGATAAGGGTGAAACGAAATAGAAAAATACAGGGGAAGGAAAGAATAAAAAATAATAAGGAAAGCATGAAAGACATGATGGGAGATGAGAGAAACACATGCCAGGAAAAGAAGAGAAATACATGAGAGGAGGGAAGAACAGAGACAGAGAAGGGGAAAATATGGAATGACATAAAGGGTGTGAGAGAGAAAGACACTAGTGGCGGAAAAAGGAGAAATAAAGACACAAGGGGGAGGGGGGACAAAGAGACATGACAGGACAAAGTAGACTGAATGTGTTGTAACATTTGCAGAGGCCCCATTATTCAAGTTTGTCCTGAGGCCCCAAAATTCTGTTGGCGGCCCTGAGTCTAGCTATCCCTGTAATTATAAAGCAGTGTTTGCATTAGAGTCGGGATTCGCGTATGAGTCGGCACTCGCGTATGAGTCGGGATCAACATAGTAAATGGAGTTAAAAAGTATCCAATCACTCTAAGTTTAACTTTAACTCTGTTCTGTTAGATGTCCATAGAGTTGAATAAACCATGAAGAAGCTCCATGTCTTTAGAACATTTTGACCAACTTTCTAAAAACTATCCGATCTCACTTCTACTGGCAAACCCATCAGTCACTCAAATCCATGTAAATCTTACATTACTAATTTTAAAGAGGTTTTCAAATGTCGAACTACAGTTGAGAGCCACAGAATTCCTGGGTCAAATCGGTAATTCCCTTTCCATTTGAGCTCTTTACTATTAATGTAATTGCTTTGCAAACCTCTCCACCAATGAATGGTTTAAGTAAAAATACACATGAATGTATTGCAATGCAGAATCTAGCCATTGTACTTTTATTCCCTTCAATTTCTATATAAGAATCCTTATTGTGGCAACCAAGACTGCATGAAGACATACATTCTGTCTCACTGATTAAATGTATATTCCTATTACAGAAATTTCCCACAAAGCTAGGATGCTATTTGACAGCAGCACGTGGTAACCAGATGAGAAGAAAACAGTCCCTTGTTTGCTTACTACTTAAAGAACCTTATCTACAGTAATAGCGGACACCAATATTGGGCCATTTCCATCTCCACTACCCAACCTAGTTCTTTCTATCTACTGTACCTGCTGTGTCGTTAGGAGCTTGGTGGCCAGCACCAGCATAACTCACGTTTGCACTTATAATACTTGATAAGTGTACTGTTTGAGATGTGGGAGCAAAAGAGTAGTGTTAAACTTTCCTGAATGGATTGTTATGGCAGACTCTAGACTCACTGAGTGACTGGTAAACATTGCATAGAATCTATAACAAATTAAACAACCCTGCCTTACCCCAACATATTACACAAGTAAACCTATAACTTACAGTATAGAGCAGAACAAATGGTTATTTGTTTTGTTAATAGAGGAACATTTCTATAAACCAGAAGATGCCTGTGAAAACATGTGAGCAGTTTTATCATTATCATATTTGGTTTATATGGAAATTTAAAAAAAATTGTTTACTTGCCAAGAGAGAGAGTCTGGATGATGCAGTTCCGTCATTTTACACAAACATATTACCTCTGCATTTCCAAAAGTTAAATGATCAACTGTTATAGTACCAGTCTCCTTAAAGTGATGTATGTGTGTACAGTGTGTGTGTGTGTATATATTATATACAAACACACACACACAGGCATATTGTAAAATCCTAACATTAAAATAGTATTCAGTCATAATACAGAGAAAAGCTTAGCCTAAAAACATATTAAGTTCTTTAAAAAACAAACAAAACAAAAACAAATTGCCCACAATATGTGGCTTTGTAAACATGTGTCCTTCACTTAAATAAAAAGACCGCACAATCGATTTGTCCAAAATGTAGTTAGGTCCCTGATCGCCATGAAATAATAACAAGCAGGTGACTGTGAAAGTATGATGAATATTTGCAGTTATCTCTGTTTACAAGGATTGTGTTTTACAATATTAGAGTTCCAGCTTTAAAATCCTCATGGTTTAGGAAGGAGAAGCAACACAATGTTTCTTGTAAGGGAGAATAGATTTTGTTTCACCTTTATGGCAGTTTATATTACACTATAACATGTGCAGAGAAAGGGGTTTTGTTCTTCTACCTTAAAAGAGGTGCAGGCTGTTCGGCTTGTATAATTGATAAACTGAGTCTGTTTCACATACTGTAGTATCAGAACAGGAAGTGGGGTCTATTCCAAATGATATTCCAAGGTTATGTTTGCTTCAGCTCTAACCAGCTTCGGTCTCTAACCCCCTTATTCAGTCCACCGGGAAATAATTTGCTACTCCAGGGAGTCACTGTGTTCCAAGCCAAGGTCGCTAACATTTGTTGTTTGGAGATCCTCACTGTCATCCTCCAATTCATCCTCCTCCATCTCTTCCTCGTCATCCTCCTCTTCTGTCCCATCCAGCGAGTCATCATGAGCTGCCATCATGGCCTGTTGCATTATGAGTGTATCAGATGACAGTGACTGCAGGTTCTCCATGTTGACAGACCCTGAAAAAAAAACAAAAAAACCAGTGCATTTTGGTACCATACTGCACATGTAAAGAACCAGCAAAAGTTCTGATATCTTTTTTTAGATTGAGTGAATACAAAGCATGCAATAGCTATAGTCTTTGCTATATGGTAAAATAGAACAATAAAAACATCCTGATTCGATTAGTCAGTATGGAGAGCATTGGAATGATCAATAAAATCAATATTAAACAAATACTGGCATGTTCTGACTCAAGACAAAGACTTGAATGAATAAGATGATAGGGGAAACCCATAAATGGTAGCAAAAAGAGGCCCATATTTGAGAGATATACTGATAAATAGCCCTTTTGATGCCTCAAATTCTAAAAAAATAATCATGGTTAAATTTAAAAAAATGTTTAAATTAAATGTGGCAATTTCCAAACGTGCAAACTTATCAAAGTCACAAAAGATTTTTTTTCATGTGTGGTCCCAAATTAAGTATACAAGGAAAAGTTTCGAAATTGTTTTGTTGCTTGACATAGTAATTCAGGCATCTCTGCAGTACCCACGCAATTCAAATCCCCCCCGCCCCTCCCAGAAGCTCAAAGAGGCAATGAGCTGATTCCTATGCTAGATAAAAGGCCTTACAGCCAATTTAAGCTTCTCAGAATGAATCTTCCCATATCTGAAAAAGTGGGTAGAGGGAAGGAAACCGCAAATGGCCTGAAGAGATTAGGACTGTTGGCACAGATTTCTCTGAAGGTAGGACCTCTGCCAATGTATGACTGATGCACTCCTTAGTCCACTCACACATCTGTCCTGTATACACTAAAAATAAATAGCATAATAAAACCCACAGTATAGACTTAAAAGTGGTCCAAAGTCTACATATTTCTAAGAATATATATCCTACGTGCTTTTGCATAAAAAAACATAGATGGAATCAGGAAAGAGACGACTTGCTAAAAGAATGCGCCCAGGGGTCCGTATCCAAACCAAATCCTACAATTTACCAAAAGTTTACTGATCCTTTTCAACATTGTTGCCTATAATAGAGGAAGTCTTCCAACCTAACTGCAGTGAACGACTAGAAACAGACTACTTTTATAAACTCTTTTTGTATAGTATTTGCTTGTGTTTGATCTAAATTAGAATGTGAACATTTCTTTCTATAGCTACTTTAAAAGCCTCCTAAAATCTGGCACTAACCCTAAATATTGTGTTAATTTATCCTAAACTGGTTAAAAAACTGATATGCACAAAATATTTTAATAGGTCCTACCATCCTGAGACTGCCCTTCCAATTACATGGATCCTATATGTCCATTATGGTCTGTTTAGTCAGACATACCTTATATTAGTGTCTTATATTGCGACTCTGTCTACACACTCTGTCTACACACTCTGTCTACACTCGCACACACACAAACATACGTACATACACAGATTATACAGTGGTGAGAAAAAGTTTGTGAACCCCAGTGATAATTACAAAAATGCCATCGTTTTTCAATGATAACATTCTTGAATCAAAACCAATCTTTTTTTTTAATATCCAATAGGGTTTATATTAACCAATTCCATGTCTTTTGAAACAAAATGATTATTGAATTTGACATACAATGAGTAATTAAGAGTCAGGGTATGTGCAAAAGTAAGTGAAACCTTGGTTTTATCAGCTAAAATAAAGAGGATAATTAGAATCAGGTGTTTAAATAATTAGGTAGATCTTCAGGTGAGAGGCTGGGATGCCACATCCTATATAAAGATCAGAAATTTTGTAAGTTCGCCTACACCTTACAGGTGTGTGGAAACATGTCATGCCACAATCAAATGACATCTCTGAGGACCTTAGAAAAGCAGTTATTAATGCTCACCGATCTAGAAAGGGTTACTAAACCATTTATAAGGATTTAGGGCTCCACTAATCCACTGTTGGACAGATCAGTCTACAAATCGAGAAAGTTCAAGACCACAGTCACTCCAGCCAGGAGTGGTGGTCCTAGCAACATTTCTCCAAGAACAAACAGGCAAATCATACAGAAAGTCACTGAGAACCCCAGAGTAACATCCAAGTATCTGCAGACCACACTCTCCTTGGCTAATGTGAGTGTTCATGACTGAACTATCAGAAAAAGACGTATCAAGAATAGTGTTCATGGCAGAATAGCCAGGACGAAACCACTGCTCTCTAAAAAAACAAAAACATTGCTGCCAGTCTGAAGTTCACCAAAGAGCAAATAGATGATCCACAAGACTTCTGGAACAATGTTCTTTGGACAGATGAGTCAAAGGTAAAACTTTTTGGCCTCAATGAGAAACATTATGTTTGGCGAAAACCAAACACTGTGTTCGAACAGAAGTACCTCATCAAAATAATCAAGCATGGTGGTGGGAGAGGAATGGTTTGGGGCTGCTTTGCAAACTCAGGACTTGGATGGCTTGCCATCATTGACACATCCATGAATTCTGCAGTGTATCAGAAGTTTCTGGAGGAAAATGTCAGACCATCCGTTTATGATCAGAAGCTGAAGAGAAAGTGAGCAGATCTACAAAAAGAATAGCTACAGAAGAAGACATTCCACATTTTAGAAGGGCCTAGTTAAAGTCCAGACCAAAACCCCATCAAAATATAATGAAAGGACCTGAAGCAAGCTGCCCATGCAAGGAAGCCCTCAAATGTCACTGAGTTAAAGCAGTAATACAGTATAAGGATCAATAAGTCAAAATTCCTCAAAATCGATATGAGAGACTGACCAGCAGCTACAGGAAATGCTTAGTTGAATTCATTCCTGCTCAAGGGGGTTCCACCAGGTACTGAATCTAAAGGTTTACATACTTCTTCAAACATGGATATTGAATGTTGAATAATTTGTGGATAAATAAATGTTGAAAAAGTATCATGTTTTCTGTCATTTGTTTGATCAGGTTATCTTGATCTATTAGTAGGATTTAGATTAAGATCTAATAACATTTTAGGTTTGAAATATGTCAAAATCCTAAGGTGTTCACACACCTTTTCTCACCACTATGGCATGTTCACAATTTAATTTTGAGCAAATGAGTAAATATTATACAAAAAGAGTTTCTAAAAGTAGTCTTTGTGTATATAGTATGTAGTATATAGTCTGTGTGTATATATATATATATATATATATATATATATATATATATATATATATATATATATCATACGTTACTATAAAGCGGTAAAGAGGCGACAGCACTCAGAAAATATCAAAGCAAAAATTATGTATTAAACATATTTGCACATATAACACAACACAATAGAACGAGCACACCGCTCACTTAATCAAATATTCTAGAGAGTTTTAAAGCATTAATTGAACCAAAGGTGGGTGCTACCTATGCACTTAATGTCAATAGTATTAACAATTGAATGAAGGTGTAACATAGTCACAATATCATCACCACATTGATATTCTTTTTATATTTTTTACAGTGATGAAATAACGTGAAAAATCATAAGTGATCAAGTGACTTAAAAATAAAAATAATAAACAACAACAATTTTAAAATCCCACGTGGTGTTAATTGACTGATCACACTGAGGGTGCAATGATATATTACACAGCTGTGATAATAAACAGCCCAACGACATAAATTATTATCCACTCAGATGAGACTCATATGATCCCAATATATGATGTCAACCTGAGGTGTATATAGGAGACTGTGATACTTCAAATAGTGAGTAAATCAATGGTTATATTCTATTGGCAAATCAACAGTCTTAACCCCTATCCCTCCATGACATTCAGCGCAGCTGTGTGTAGACATAGGCAGCCACCTACAGTATATCCAAGTTAATAATGAGTGCTTTACGGGAAATCCCTACTTCTAGCCTCACATATGAATGCTGTTAATAATAACAGCCCAGCTCTAACATCGCTGGCAAGTATTACTGGGGAACCTATTCTAATGAATACACACATACATAAAGACACACACATAATATATATATACAGTATAAGGAACAAACGCATAGTTTCTAACCAGTTTAGGATCAATTAACACAATATACGGTATATGTCTGACTTGCCAATCAGATAATTGGCCTGGAGATCAACGCAAGCAATAGCAAATAGCCATAATTATTGACAGTCAAAACTCTATCTACAGTAGCTTGCACTATAACTCAATATCCATGACTTACTTGTGTTTTAGCACTAGATTTTGATCATGTATTACAATTTAGGTTGGCGGTATGATGCAGTTGTACCTTGCTGTCTGTATAACAGATTGTACCCATTCTGTGCTGCATAAATTGATGTTGACTAAAAACTATTACCGGTCTCCTTGTGTTCTGCTGCTGTATCCCAAATCTTACCATCAGGATTGGTCACAGGTAGCACTCCTTGCTGCTGCAGCACTCCTGCTGCAATTGAGTTGGGCCAGAATCTTTGAGTTGGCCGATGCTGGGACTTTATCTTCTTTGCTTTTGGGGCAGGGTCCGGATTACTGGCATCCAGCATAGGCTGTAGAATACGCCGCCTGGCATTGATGAACCTGACGGAGGGGACAGACAAGGAACATATGATAAGGACAGTTTTCAGTGCATTCTAATTCATATTAACTGCACATAATCATTTATCATTTTGCATTATATTATCAGCCTCTTGCGTTTATCATACTAAAGACATATTTGTTCATTTATAATTACATTTTTAATTTCATGGTTTTGATTTTGCTACAGCAGTAAACATAGTTAAAGGAGCAATTCATGCAATTTTGTAAAATTTTTTTTTTACATAACTTTGAAGCAGGGGGGTCTCCGGAGCTGAACCTCCTGAATTTCAGCGTTGGGATGCCCTACTTCCCAAGATACAGACTGCCAGTATCTTGGCAAAGCTTAAAGCTCTCAAATCAAGCGGCCAATAGGAATATGAAGATGATGACGCAACGACTTCCTGCCAGAGGGCACAGGAGCTTTGAAACGCTGCCATTGCATGAACCCTGCTAGCCAAGCAGAGTGGCTACCAGCACCCTCTACGTTTCAGAAACAAAATGGCCAGCTTGGATTGCCTCTTTAAGATATATCCAGAACTGATAACTTCAGGCCTGGAGGCCCCTTGAGCCAACAAATAGCAATAATATTATTATTATTTTAGATTTAATTACAGGGAGATAATGTAACTTGCCCCATGTCACAAGGAGCCGACACTGGGATTCGAGCTGCTAAATTTCAGAGTTTTGATGTCCATATGTTAAAATTGCTATTCACTTATTATTAAACAGATTATACAACAATAAATAAAGAAGCCCCAATTCACATCCAACAGACATATTATTTAGTTAATTCCTCTATTTTCTTCTAAGAATTACATGTAATTTAGCTCAATCTTTTGGCCGAAACATGTAGAGCCTGCAACCACATCAATGTAGACCCTTTCAGCAGATTCCTACACTACACTACACTACACTACACTACTACTAGGCATAGGAGGTAGAAAGGAAGGAATGGTCACTACTTCCTAGTGAACCAAAGCAAGTGTTTGATGAATAAAAAGTTCTTTATTACAAAAAGCTGGACATCATGCAAACAGCTCTGACGCGTTTCATCCCTTAGAAGGGACTTTATCAAAGAGTATTTTGTCTCCAATGCCAGACACATATATATACAAACAAACAAAATCTGATTGGACCATTCTTAAACTAGACTCAGCAGATAGCAATCATAGTAAGTGGTGACTCAGATGTATAACATATTAACCTCAGCTAGTCTGATAGGAAACATACAGGCATATTTATACAATGAACAGTGTATATACAAAAAGACAATGTGAGTTTAAAAACAAGAAACATGATGATAAGCCATAATATTTAAAAAAAAATGAATAACTATCATGGAAAAATATATAGCAGATATTAATAAATTTATAAATCATGACCATTATTATAAACTAGATAATATAGTACATTATATTAAATATTATGGCTTATCATCATGTTTCTTGTTTTTAAACTCACATTGTCTTTTTGTATATACACTGTTCATTGTATAAATATGCCTGTATGTTTCCTATCAGACTAGCTGAGGTTAATATGTTATACATCTGAGTCACCACTTACTATGATTGCTATCTGCTGAGTCTAGTTTAAGAATGGTCCAATCAGATTTTGTTTGTTTGTATATATATGTGTCTGGCATTGGAGACAAAATACTCTTTGATAAAGTCCCTTCTAAGGGATGAAACGCGTCAGAGCTGTTTGCATGATGTCCAGCTTTTTGTAATAAAGAACTTTTTATTCATCAAACACTTGCTTTGGTTCACTAGGAAGTAGTGACCATTCCTTCCTTTCTACCTCCTATGCCACGTTTTACGAATGGAGCACACAGGAGTCTCTATCGGTAGCAGGTGATTCACTTCAACCACGGAGGGGGCGGTATCCAGCTGACACACGCTGCAAGGCATCGCACACTGGCTCCCCGGTCTCCACACAGCTGATTGCCTTCTGGATGCGGCTCGAGGACGACCTGTGCGTGCATACGCACCATCACGTGGGTCCCCAGATCGGCGCGGCTGGTTGCAGAGACGCAGCTCCTGTTCCAATAACACCGGTGAGCGGAGGGGTGGGCTCGCAAGCCAGATAGCGGTGCAGCGATACCTTCTACCGGTGTGTCCCGCAAGAACGCCGTACACGTGGGATCTACAGTTATTGTGTACCCGGCAGCCGTGCATGGTTCAATACGGGACACCACTTCAGCATACTGCTTGGCTTCAGGGGTTGGTTCGGATACCAGTCGGGTAAGGTTAGCATTATTGGGACTTTTATGGGTCACAGCATATGTTACGGTGGTTGCATTTCCCTGTGCCCCTGGTCCACATTTGCTTATTAACCCCCGACTGGTTTGTTTTATACCTATATAACCACCCTATATCTTACCATATACTTTTTCTAATTTATACCTGCTGGAGACTCCAATCCTAGATACACCTGGACAGTGATTGCACATCATTATATGATTGTTTAGCATTGGAACTCAGGAGTTCACTCTCCATTTTTTTCTGCTTACACTACTACTAGGGCCTACCTTAACATGGTGGCAAGCTGCATGTTTTGGCTAAAAGATGGAACTAAATTACCCATTTAGTAATACATCAATAATTTGTCATATTGGTTGTGCATTGGTACTTTTTTGTTTATTGTTGATTTGCTGTCACTTTCCCAGTAGGACTCCAGTTGGTACTATTAAGTGTATAAATATATAACACTTTGGATTTCGGTTTTAGAGCTCGCTTATGTATTGCTAATAAAACAGATTGTTGTTTTGTTTAGGATTTGTGTGTAAGTTTAAATGGGTTGTCCAAGTTCAAGTTTACATTCAGAAAAGTGTGTTTTTAGAACCATTTCTTTCTTTCTATAGCCGCTTTAAAATCCTCCTAAAGTCTGTCACTAACCCTATGATTTGTGTTATTTATCCTAAGCTGGATACATCCGAAAACTAGGCATTTTTGCTCATGAATAGTTAATAAATACACATTCCCTCATCTTTCTCGTGTACTGTATTAAATAGAAATAGCCGTATTAGTCAAGTTGCGAAAGTGCAGAGTATACGAGTACTTCAGTAGTAGGTCATAACTTTTTTAATTTGGAATAACAGTTGATATTAGGAGACAAGGAAGAGGGAGAACTCTCAAAAGCTTTTCTTACAGTATATCAATTTTTAGTTCAAATAAAAAAAGATATCACCTAATACTGAAGTACTTATTCTCTTGTACTGTAATTCTCATTTCCCCCAGTAGATGGACGACAAAGCATTAAAAAAAAAAAGATTTTCTTCCAAGCACAGACTGAACATGCTCACAGGCACCTGATAGAATTAATAACTCTATAAACAACGGTTAGAGCACGGTTAGAGCACCAAATATAATAAACAATAGTGCAAACTGGGAAACAATCTCCTAGTGCTGCTAATCAGAAGGGAGGGCATATTGTACCAAACTGTATTTAAAGGCCCATACCCTTTTAGTCATACTGTATGGTAAGCGTAATCTAGTGCAATTAATTATTGATTTTTAGACTATGCATAAGGTTACCAGACTTGTCAATCTGTTTGTTGAATATGTGTATATCAAGGTAATGTATTTTGGGTATTTTGGGAAGATTTTGCCTTATTTGCACTAACAGTATTGGGAAAGTTTACATGTGATGGCAGAAAGAGTTCATGCATGTTGTATTAGTGTCTGCTCTTTCAATGGCCCCTATTCAATATGATGTGAATCCATGTTTGCTCTTTTAGATTTAAGCCATGCTCACTGTATTTAGCCACCGAGCAATAGTGGAATGATAGGGGTTACTGTAACGGACTGGCTCATTAGCACCTCTCTGTCAGCAACTTTCTTAACTCTTACTGTGTTCTTATGATGTTCCCTGAACGTCAAAAGGGATCGTATTCTAGGGCCCCTTCTGATGGTCATGTCACTGGGGGCCACTTGTGCCATGATTGCTACCCTAAGTGATCATGTGGTTGCAATCTCAAAAAAAACAGAGGCAATCTTTTGGCATCAAAAGTATATATACTTATATACTTGTATATATATATACACACATTATATATATATATATATATATATATATATGTGTGTGTGTATATATATATACATATATATATACACGCACACACAGGCTTTCTTTGGATTTAATTGCATTAGCAAAATACTGGGTGTGTGCTTACATATAGTAGTTTAAGTACTTCATACAAGCAAATGCACATTTTTTCATATTTGTTGTCTTCATGGTTATTCACATTTTTACTGTCACTTAAAATCCCAAATTGAAGCTAGCATTGATTTGCAGCACATTAAAAGCAGTGGTTTTAATCCCAGAGGGAATCCTAGCCCACACCAGATTTTAGGAATGATCAAGGAATTGATAAACATGAGAATTGCACGTAGGAATATAACTTGGCTATCCAAGAAAACATGGCCTTACTGGTTCCTGGAGAAAATAATTGAACCCCCTGCTTTAAGAGTATTGCATCCAGTATATTAATCCCACAATCATTGACACATTTGTTTAGAAACAAGGCACTATATTACAGTTTGATTCATATGTGAACACATAATATCTCATTAGTAATTTGAATTTAGTTGTGTATAGTGTCAACTGCGCTTGCACAGCAGAATAAAAAAGGGAGAGTATATCCTTGAGACAAGGAATTTTCAATCTATTTTAAGCACCTTAGGCGTGTTATAGATTACTCAGAGCTGGCACTCGATCTTAAACTGGAGGACTCCAACTTCAGAGTCCAGCATCATATGCAGCAGCCTATTCTTTCTCCCACTCAATTCACGTATTTACATTCAATTATTTTTCTCAAAATGTAATATACTATGGCTATTATATGATATGTTTAAAGGTCTCACCCAAGAAGACTTCTGGGAGTACATTTCATGTCTTTCACCATAGTTCTAGATTGGACACGGCTTTTTATGAACTTACTTACAGAGAACCAATGTATTGCCCTTATAATATTTAGTAAAATCCTCCCTACCCTCTGGGAAAACACAGCACACCCCAGGGTACTTACCAGTTGTTGACTTGCAATAGTGTAAGGTTTGTCTGTGCTGCTATTTGCCTTTTCTCATCCTCTGTTGGGTAAGGGTGCTGAAAATAAAATTGGAAGTGTTATGAAGCCGATATTTACTGTGGACATCTGAACAGGTGCAACAATGACACTTTCTCAGCGAGTCAGAGGTAGGGAAGAGACACTGCTTTGGGACATCTGAACCTCCATAACCATAATCCTGGTACCTACTAGGGTTCTGAAATAAATACCATTGAAAGGAGCTGTCCAACTTGGCAATATACAATGGATTTACAATAAAGTCAAAGTACTCAGCAATGCCACATATTCTCCATCGTTTGTAACTCCTGTTTAACAAAGTAAAATATGTTTATTAGCCTTGAAAAGCAGTCATTGAATATATAATAGCTAGTAGCAATCTTTCTTAGCATTGCCACAAAAAAAAATATTTTCACTTCAATACTGATCCTAAGTAAAAACTACTGGAGGATTTATTCAGGATAAAAAAAAACAACGAAAAATTGATCCTACAGTAGACATATAATATTGGCAGTCATTGGTAGACCAAAACATGTTAGTATTCTATTTCTTTCGGGCTTTGAGCAAATACCCGAAGGCTTCAAACCAATACCCAATTATGACTGAAGGCCTAATGCAGCACTTCTTCCCTTTAGCCTAAAGTACTACAGTACTGTAATTGCAGTGTTATTCAAATGGTGAAGGGATCACATACCTGTCAAGTTTCAGTTACTTGAGACATTCACTTAATGGAAAAAACCCTATTAATTTGCAAGTTATGGTCATAGGCTTTATCTAAATATCACGCTAAAAATCAGACTACTTCTACAACAATTCAGTCCCTACAGCAGCAGTCCTCACTGATCAACATTATTTTTAGCAATTTCTTTTTAACTTTATTTTTTAAATCTGGTGCTCCCTTTAGGAGATATAAAGTGAAGTATTGTGTCCAGGAGGTTAAAATTAAACTCGCGTCAGAGGATAGTACACTTAAATTTTTATTTATTTTTTTAAAGAGCAGTACATGCACAGGGGGAAAGGCACTAACAACAAAGTTGTTAAACAAAAGATTTATGGGAGGGGGAGGGGGGGCTTTGCTGCTTTAAACCTTTGAGTGCCAGAGGCGATTACATGACTGCTCCATCACCAATGACAGAACGGAAGGAGTCCACGTTCTGCACTCCACTGTAGTGCAAAATGTTACCTCCCCTAAAAAAGCAAGCAGGAAGATTATGACATAGCTATGACGTCATGGGGCCCCTGGAGTGCAAGATCCCATAATGTAGGAGCTACATCTAAAGGGCACCCAAAGGGTTAATCTATTTCCCAAAAGATTGCAGATATAGCAGTGGCATGTGATCCCCAAAACTGGGTAATCATTAGGAATAAGAAGCAACCGTGTGTGACAACAATTACCATACACATGATACTCCAGGTGGCAGAAGTGAGCTAGAAATCAGCCATACAACGAACAGAACAGAGAAAGAAAAGAGAAGCAACTTAAACCTCTTTATAACAAGAGCAAGTAGCAATACATATTGAGTTGTCTGCTGACGGTGTGCAAATGTGTAAACCCTGTCAGTCATGTTTACATTTACACCATCTTCCGGCAACTAGAATGCAATGCCCAGTAGCCGTAGCAAGTCTACAATCAAAGGTGACTCCACATTACAACAGCTGCAAGCAAAAGGTGAGAGGAGAAAATGCCATTCTTGTAATAGGTTTAGGAGCCATCTGGTGACTTAACTTGGCTGTAGTCTTGGGAAACAAGAGAGGAATGGAGTAGTTCTGCTGAAGAGATAGTTTCTAAAACAATGTTGGTATGTGAAAGGATTAGGCAGTGCAATGTATGTTAATCAGTGGTCTGGGCAAGAAAAAAAAAAGCTAATTATGCATCTCCTGGAGAAAAAAAAATGAAACCGCTTTTCGTTGGACAGTTGCAAAGTCCACTCAGGGGACCACCTAATTATTTACCCAAGTAGAGCAAAGACTACACTGGGATATAGATAAAATATAGTGTAACCAGCCTCACACTGATGAGATCCAAGAGGTAGAAACAGCTGTCTGTGGGTAGGTTTACTGGCTATGCATCTTAACCCAGACTGTGCTGAAAAGCTGTGCAATGCAGCAAGCATAAGCTTATAGGGGTCCATGTCAAAATGGATTTGAAGCAAAAGGTGGCATTTGCATGTAATTTCCCAGAATCCCTTGCTGCAGTGGAAGCACTGTATGCTGGGCGATAATGGTGAAAGGCAAAGTTGCAGACCTGTTAAGACATGCAAGTGAGCACACAGTAATATTTACATTTTATATATATATATATATATATATATATATATATATATATATATATATATATATATAAAGAATATGTTGCCGCTATCTAGATAAAAATAAATAAATATATAAATATATATATATATATATATATATATATATATATATATATATATATATATATATATAGTTTATCTAGATAGCGGCAACATATTCTTTAGCATAATCCAACGTGGGCGTAAGGACAAAAACAAAACATAAGGCACATGTAATTTCACATATAATTAAACGTGGTAATGAGGTCCCTGCTTTGAGAAGCAATGCCGTATATGCCTCCCACCCAAAGGCAACCATCAGGCCTCATACTGCTCTGTATATTCCCTGTAGTGAGCTGATAAGGAAATACATTCTAATTCACCTTCCTGCTTAATATATCTACAGTACCAACCAACACGTTGAAGATCATTTTGTAGTGGTGGGACTCTCCAGACCTCAAGGTGTTAAAATAATAGTCGGCAATAAAGGATACCAAATCCTGCTTCCTAGCATGTAGTAGGACATTCAAAGTATAAAGAGAGAGACGCGCACAACACGAGGGAGATAGGCAAAACAAGGAATACTATTAAACATACTGGCATTGGCAGTGGGTCACCGCTGGGCTAATGAATATTAAAGGTTCAGTGACATTTAAGACTTCATTACTTCGCCCTTCACATAAAGTCATCCATAAATGCCCCAGTGGTTTTACCTCGTGACATTTTTCTCAAAACCTATACAGAAAAGAGAATTTCAAACCAAAGGCAGCCGTGTCGGCCTCGTCACTGCAGAAGAAAACGGCATTTTGTTGCAGTTATCACATATCGTTAAAAGGAGTTTGTGTTATCCTAACAGAAGTTTTTTTTGTTGCCCTAAAACATACTGTTATTTCTGTGAAGGTAATGGCACTTTTTTGTAAAAAATAAATAAAACCATCTCTCTCTTTCCTTGTTGTAAAAAGAGAGTTAAGGAACTCAAGTTACTTAAAGATTGCACCTTCTAAAATATATATATAAATATATATATATATGCTTTTTAATTGTCACACAGAATTCACAAACCAAGGCCACCAGAACTCCAGCACACCGGCAGTTTCTGTGTCATGAGATCACTCGAGGAGCGATCGTATGATGCAATCAGGCCCTGGATGCCAGAAGCAGAAGTAGATGGAGCTCCATTTCTGGCTGGCCACTCCACCAGAGAAACCAGTCCCTCGCCAAAGAACTCACAATCTAATTGGTTGCACTAAGAATTAGGTCCCTTGCAAGAAGGGGTTAAACCATTACACAAATTCAGTCAATAGGTGAGTTATGAGGGAGTCCAGAGCAAAAATGACATTTTAATGAAAAAGGATTTATATTTATCAGTGAGATTTGAGTGAAGTCTATGATTTTGCGGATGCAAAAAAAATCAGTGAGACCGACATCGATATGTGAGACTCACAGAAAATCAGTGAGAGATGTCCGGTCTACTTAGTGGTTATCGGTTTCCCAATAAATTCACAGCAACCCAATAATCTTTCTTGTGCCTGAAAACCAAAGTAGTTGATTGTAACGTAAAAGATAATGCTTATATCCCTAATATCAGCCTGATTACATGATGAGCCAGGTAGTTTAATCTCCTAAGGCTACAGCCCCTCTGCCTGCGCTGCACGCGCGTCTGCCAGGCTGGCGGCGCGTGCAGCCGAGTCCCCTGGTCTGCACTGAGCTGCTGGGAGAAAGACAGGGGGGGCGTGACGAGGGAGTTACCGGGGAGCGGCCGTCACATCACCCGGCAGGTTCGCCCTCATTGGCTGAACCGCCGGGGGCGTGGCCTAGCGCTCCATCGCGAGTCCTGATCTCAATTCTCTTGAGAGTAGGAGAAACTGTCGGCACAGTGTGGCAGCTACCCCTCACAGTGGGCCAGGCCTCATTGTGGGGCGGCTCTTGTCCCTGCAGCGTCTGCCACAGCGGGCTCTGCAGTAGCCAGCGGGGACCTGGCCTTAGGCAGCAAAGGGGTTTCCACAAAATTGATTTTCTGTGTCTATAGTTCCAGGAGTGCCCAGGAGCAGAGATGTGCAAAATGTTTGTGTACAGTACACTCATGTTTGTGAGAATGTCTAAAAGATCATGAACTTTCTAAATGTTGGCAACAATGTACTGTTGGCAATTTTTGTGTGGACGTTGATAAAAGTGAGTGCATTTCACATATATCCACATGATATAATTTAGCATTTTTTGGCCTACTGAAGAAGTCTTCAATCAAACTTTTCGCTAACTGTTAAAGAATTTCAATGGAACTTTTATCAGCCAACTGGACTGGATTCACCTATCTGTACACTGGAGCTAGCGTATTCATTAACACAAACCCAATGCATCTGATGGGTCCAATTGGAGCAATGTTGCAAATGTAGCAAGACTTACTGTCTCCGGAGTGTGGCTGAAAAAGCAAAGTGCTGCGACTCCGGAGCTGGTGTCTGCAGCTATTGCACTGCTGTTTCATGCTTCCGTATCGGACCCCGCCATAGCTTTAATCCTCCAGTTCCAGGGCAGCTGCAGTCATACGCAAACAATGAACCTGGCTACATCTGTAGCTCAAACAGGGTTATTTTCATGTTGCACCTCACAAGTATACACAATCCCTACAAACTCTAATCCCAACACTCACTACATCATATATATATATATATTTGTGTCAAAAGGAGTGCTATTGGGTGTGACCAAATGAATACAACAAAAGACAAACATTCCCAATGCTACATCCAATATGACAAAAAAATATATAGTTAAATACTTAACTGTATGTGTCTTCTTCTAAGTAATTGTCATTTAGTTAAACTCTTTGGCCAAAGCGTTATAAGACTACAGCCACATCACGGCATGACCACTATGCAGGTCCTAACACTAACTGTGAGAAGAGTTTAGCTAAATGACCCTTACTTATAAGAAGACATACAGTTAAGTATGTAACTATATTTTTGCCATATTGGCTGTACAGTGGGAATTTGTGTCTCTTGTTGTATGCACCTCAGAAGCCCTTATTCTGTAAACTGCAATTGCGCAGATCCGATGCTATCGCATGAAAAACCCTATTGATGTCAATGGGACTTTCCATTCCATAGCACCGATTCACATATTGAAGAGTAAGGGCAATGGCCTCAATACAGGCGGTCCTCGCTTACCACCCTCAGAATGCGTCCCGCAAATCGCAATCGGTTAAAGAACCGTCGGATTATGGGTCCATGTTAATCGGTAGCGGTGACCGTTGGATAAGCGGGTCCGACATCGGATAATGCGTCCAGTGGACTGTATTTTGCCACGTCGGATAAGGCATCCGCCTGTAAGCTGGATGTCGGTAAGCGAGGACTCACTGTATATCAATGTATTGTGTGCCATGTGCACCAGCTACAATTTGGGCAGTCTCAAAGGGAGGAATGAAACAGCACACATAAGAGGTATCAAATTGTGCAACACTTTGGAGTATATTCTATAAAATACGAGATCGCCGATCCGTGCGGTCTGACACGGAAGCCCCGTTGAAAAATGGGGCTTCCATGTTAAACTGCACGATAAGGCACTCTCGGAGCTTCGAGAATCTCGCCAAAAAGTCATTTTTTCTACTTCAAAAACTTGAGCAGGAACTGATGCATTGCATTAAAACAAAGTTTTTAGTGCGCTGTTACATTGACCCCAGATTAGTTATGTGGAGGGGCCGTGAAGATGAGACTATATCTCTCACCCTAAAATTATAGTTTATAACACTCATAAAATCAGTATATACAATGTACAATGGCTGAGGGGATCATAAAAGCTAATTATTCTTACAAAAAGTATGGTGGATGTGGATAGAAAGTGTAAGTCCAGTTTAGCAATATACAGTGTGTGTGTGTGTGTGTGTGTGTGTGTGTGTGTGTGTATGTGTGTATGTGTGTATGTGTGTATGTGTGTGTGTGTGTGTGTATGTGTGTGTGTGTGTGTGTGTGTGTGTGCGCAAGCCATAAAACACATGCATTTAACAATTGTTTTATACCTTTGGATTTCATAGCTTCATACATTTACTGTAGAGTCAACATTATAACTGCTAAAAATCATAAGATAGGAAAAAGTGCATATCTTTTTAGGCAATGCAGTGATTTCAAAATTGCAGCAGTCAGTGCTAAAGTAAAAAATAAAATCAAAATGGCTGTGTTTGAAGGTCCCCTCAACAACACTGCATTTTCCCACAACGTGAACTACAACAGAGTTTTAAAATAATGTACAGTATGTGACCAGGATACAAAGATTGGTGAAGTAATTAAACACAATCCAACACTGTACCAGGTCGCAAACCTCCGGGGTATATAAAAGATAAAACAAAAAGAATACAAATAGTGCAATATGTTTAAAAAATGTAAAGTGTTTCCAATGAAAAAAGGGGCTGGTGCACTCACAAGTGTAAAGGATTTTCAGGCTTTTCAAAGATAATACTTCAGGATACATATAATTGACGCTGTCCTCTAGGATTACAAACATATGTGGGTATCAGGCAGGTGAGATAAATGAGGTAAATGAGACTATTCACAGGTAGGACTTGCATACTGGTCATGCCATGACGTGGCTGCAGGTTTATAACGTATTGGCCAAAGGGTTTACATAAATGACCATTACTTATGAGACTACAAACATTTAAGTATTTAACTACAGGCACACCCTTAGGGTTAAGGTGTTTAAGTACACTCTTTAGTACTCACGAGTACGTACATATGCCTTCTTCTCCTTCAAATTTCAGTCATTTGACATTTATATATTATACCACACCATGCAGGAATTGAACCTTTGATTGTTTCATATACCAGTCCACTGCTCTAAGCACTACACCACAGTGTGGATGGAAGGTTAACCACTTTAAACAACCCTATGGTTGTTTGGAAGGGCTAGAGAAGGCTAAATTTGTCGCCGACATTCAAACTTGCTACAAATGTTCACAGCCATGGATATTCGTGGCTTGGATTTAAAAAGTTACATTCGCCTACCATTGGGAGAGGGGTTGAAGGGGCAGAGGAGAGAGAGGGCGAATAGGGGGGGGGGGGGAGGAAGAGATAGAGGGAGGGGATATTAAGGCAGGGAGGGGGGAGATAGTGAGAGGGAGGGGGGAGATTGATGGAGGGAGGAGATAGAGGGAGGGAGTAGGGGAGATAGAGGGAGGGGGAGATAGATGGGGGGGTTCTATTTTACTATAGTGCTATATATACTCTAGTAAAATAGGTCTGACTTTCCCCCATCTCCATATTTCAGGGTCTGGAACTTCAGGATAAATTGAATGTCTAAACATTTGTATAAAGAGACAACAACGGCAGTTTTAGAAGCATTCGTCCACATTATTAACTGCCCAAATCGCCTACGAATATCGTCTGCAAATCGAATTCCCAGCTCGAGCAGACATATTCGTCCATCTCTACCTCTTACTGATTGCTCTGTGTAAATTGCAGTTCCAAGTTGCATGTCACAATCCCATCTATTTCTGGGAAGTAGTACCCCCCTCCATAGCGTGTCAGATATAAATGAACAGAAAGGGTTTACTACATTAAAGCAGTCATTTTTCTTTTTTACCTTAGAAGATCCATTGGGACCTGCGGAGCTCAACAGCAATGCTTCCAGCTTTAGAGATCCCCCAGTTGCCGGTAACATTGACATCATGTTCTCTAGTTTTTTCATCAAGGCTAACCCAGCGGCAATATTGTTCTCATAGGCAAGTATTCTCGTCTGGGATATTTAAGACTTACAGTAGTTTAGTGGCTGTGACGGTAGGGGTTGCTGGCATCACAAAACTGTTATGAAGCCCAGCTATCTACCCCTAAATCTAGGTAGCTTGGCCACCTTTGTAAGGCTTATTTTGGCCAAATGTATTTAACATCTGGGGAAGAACAGGGAATGTGTAAATGTATTTCCATGTCTGTAAGAATGTATTTCAAAGTCTATATTTGTTATTCCCTGTAAATGCAATCACACCGTTTAGTGAATCAACATTGTGACCTGTTAATTCAATTCCCAAGTCTAGTTGAGCAAGCAATATGAGATAAAGTGTTTGTGATCTATGTGTAAGCACTGTGATGTGATTTGGAAGCCAGCCCTGTAAAGTGTTAATTGGCGCAAGTGAACAATCAGGGATGGGTTCTTAGCACGCCCTCTGGCTGTTGTGGCACAAACTTAATCAATGCTCTGATTGTCCAGAAGCCCCCTCCCATGTAAAGGATAGCCAAGAGAGGGCTATATAAAGGGGTGCTTCTGATCAGAGAACCAGTTCTACCTTCAGAGAGCATCTAAGAGCAAGAGAGGATAAGGATAAGGCCCCGCTCCCTCCGTCAGTGCTCCCGCACTGCAGACAGGCGGGGCGCTGACAGACACAGACCGCGATATGCAGTCTGTAGGGAGCGGGAGCCGGAGCCAGAGGGAGTGGGAGGTTTGTGCGGGAGGGGGGGGCGTGGCTTGAGCGGAGGGACCCGCTACTCTCCCCCCCCCCCTCCCTCCCTCCCTCCACGGGCTCGGGCTGGCACTCCTACACACACGCAGACACACACACACACACACAGACACACACACAGACAGAGGCAGGCACTCACGCACTCAGACACACACATACACACACACGCAGGCACTCTCTCTCACACACACACACACATGCAGGCAGGCACTCATACACATATATACACACACACACACACACAGAGGCAGGCACTTACGCACTCAGCACACACATACACAAACACAGATAGGCACTCACGCTGCTTTCCCCCCACACTCCTCCCCGCTCCCCGAAGCCTCTCCTCCTCCCGAAGTCTCCCCTCCTCATTGGCTCACAGCCACACCACGTGACGCGTCAACGCTAGGGATCACCATTCTCTTGTATCCCGTAGCGGCTGATGCGTCACAGCGTGTAGTGAGCTGTGCAGCCAGGGGGGACCGGGACCGGCTCGGGAGGATTCCCCTGCTGGTGGGGAACTCGCGTGTGGCCGCCCGCGCCGCCGGGCGCACCGGGTCCCAGGCCTAACAGACTGAGAGACACTCTGGGAAGCAGTGTGGAGATCTACCCTCAGAGGACTATCTGAGAGTTAGAGAGACTGAGAGACATTCTGTGAAAGAGTTTGATCTGTGTGATCAGCCCTCTTAGATCCTAGACGAGAAGCGGACAGGGCAAGCCTTCTTGAAGCAGGCCCCTGCACCTAGCGAGGCTAGAGTCTACTCCCCAGGCCCCCAGTTGGTATTGTATCTTGCTTTGTACATCTTTGTTTTGTCTGCTGACGTGCCAGAATAAACCCCATTTTATTCAACAACTTTGTCCTGTCTGGTGCTAGTGATCCCGGTTGTTTCGGTGTTAAAGTACTGGTCTCCCGTGACAGTGGCAACAGGGAATTCCCTGGAAATGGGATCAGTGTGGTTGAACTCCCTGGGTCCCCATCCGGAGCAGGTAAGGTGACCACAAATATACAAAAAGAATAATTTAAAATAAATATGTTAAAAAAACAAAACAAAAAAAACAACGCATCATGGATTTGTGCTTTATATAATAATAATAATAATAGCATGTTTTTGTATAGCAAAAAAAAAAAGGGGTGGTGTGGATAGCGCTAAAAGACTACAACAAATGTGTAAAGATATAAAGAGTGATACAGTAATTACACAGTATTGAAGGTGTATGACAATACACCCTATACCTATAAACTATAGGGCAAGGCTGCCAGATAAAACTAACCCAAAACACAGTTAGTGCAAGAACAAAAAACAACAATACAATTTTTGGACTCCATTCTTGCTCCTATATTGGACTATAAGGCGCCGTTTGTATTGATGTTTTTGTATAGCGCTGCTAGTTATACGTAGTGCTTTACAGAGACATTTTGCAGGCACAGGTCCCTGCCCCGTGGAGCTCACAATCTATGTTTTTGGTGCCTGAGGCACAGGGAGATAAAGTGACTTGCCCAAGGTCACAAGGAGCCGACACCGGGAATTGAACCAGGCTCCCCTGCTTCAAACTCTCAGTGCCAGTCAGTGTCTTTTACTCACTGAGCCTCTCTCTCTCCATATAAAGACATACAACATAATTTTATATTAACCCCAGAGGGACCGCAGCACCAGTGTCATCGCCCCTCCGGCATTCACGACCATGTGACTGCTGTGACCACTCTGTCACTAATGACGGAACAGGAGGCGTCCTCCGCCTTCCATTTCAGTGTAGATTGCGTCCTGCGTAATCTCACCTAGAAAAACTAATGGCCTTTTTATGATGTAGCTTCTGCGCCATGGGGCCTCTGGTGTGTCAGATCCCATGACATAGGACATAGTAGTAGCATCTCAGGGCACCTAAAGAGTTGAACATGTAATATCCAAGGCAGATTAAGACTCCATGCTATACTTCAGGGGTGGTCAACTCCAGTCCTCAAGGGCCCCCAACAGGTCAGGTTTTAAGGATATCCCTGCTTCAGCACAGGTGGCTCTGTTAACAACTGAGCCACTGATTGAGCCACCTTCACTGATGCAGGGATATCCTGACCTGTTGGTAGCTCTTGATGAGTGGCGATGGCCACCCCTGTTATACTTCATGTCAATGTAAACCTTAGATATTACATTATGCGCAGACAAAATTTTGTACCAAGGGCAAAGTCTCGGAGTACTAAAGAGTTAAAGAAAGAGCTGTATTTTTTAGCTTAATCTGCAGAGACTAGGCCAGCATTCCTATGTAGCATCCAGATGTTAGAATTTATCCCAGAAGAATAAAACCACACAATCCTGCTGTCAGTGCTTACAACTACGGGATTGTTTTGGTTTGGAGTGCACCTGTACATTGCTCAAAATCACCAAATGATTTTTCTTGTTTAATAGATTCAGGACCTCAGAACAAAATCCTGTAACAATAATCAGAGGTGTGCAAAGGTATCTCCGTTCTTGTGAACGTATATTCAAATTGTTCAAGAAATGAGCAAAGCTGCGAAAAATCCCTTTTTTAAAACATTTGTTACGTAATACACAGATTTAAAAAAAAATTTTTAATAGATTTTCTACACATACTTTTGCAAAAGGTCACCGAAAATATTGTAAATACACTTGTGCCATATTTATAGTCTCTGGAAACTAACATTTTAAATGGAGACTTCTTTAATCAAATGTAATGACTGAATAAGCTAGATGTGCATTATTTATTGTTTGCAAATGCGGCCTTTTTGCAAACATTAGCCTGAGGGGCATGACTACAATATTCGCAACATTTGCAAATGTGTATGAATGTTGTAAACATCTCTAGGAATAACGCACTTCCTTCAATATTGTGATCCAGCTCATTCTTGAATATTAATATTATTATCATTTATTTATAACACGCCAACATAGACCACATCAAGAACAATGTGATATGAACATAACAATAGGCTTCCAACTTGAAAGGGTAAGTAAAACGTTTAACACTTCAATGATACTAAATGCACTATTGTCGCTGCCGCTTTAAATCTCAGTTCACTTTTACCTTTCTGCACAGTAAACTCTACTGCTCTCTAAGGCCTGTAATATAGTGCGCTACCGTGCACGCGTGTCAATGATATTTGCCTGTGTGAGCCTGACATTGCTATAGTTGAGACGTGTGCGCATGGCTATGAGCGTTGGCATAGCAGATCTGAGGAAATAAAAAAAAATGTGTATTTTCGCGCTGTTGCCGCACCACGTGAAGCTATGAGCCAATCACAGTGCGGCCTAACGCTGTGACATCATAGCCGCGCCTCCTAGCCGTGCACGTCACCATTTGCCCTATAGAACTTAAACATGCTCGCCATGTGCGCGCGCCCGCACATACTATATAACAAGCCGGAGGCTACGATTATGCAGGAGCTGCTGGGCGGCAGAGCGATGCGGTGACGTCACTGCTGCGATCCGTCAAAGCGGCAAGTTGAACTGCAGTCAAGAGGCAGCCGGAGACAGGGAGGCGTGGCCGAGGTGTGTCCGTGAGTGGTTCGCCCTCATTCGCTGAACCGCTCACGTGACGCGCCCGTCGCCTGCCAAGAACAAATTCCTCTGTCTCTTCTCCAGTCTTCCACCCTGCAGTTCGGCGCTGCACAGCTGTCACGATAGGTATGTATGGTTACATTATGCGCTTTGTTTTTCAGCCATCAGGCGATTTTAGGTATAACCATGGCCTCAGGATCTCTCCCAACACCATCTAATAAGCCACCTTCTGTTCCAACTTGAAGTCCAAAAGTAAAGAGAAAATAAAATACAGGTCTCAGTCAAGCTGATAATTTGTATTAGGGTTTCTATAAAAAGGAGATTATTGTTGTATTTGGTTTGTCGCCTATGCATTGATGTTCCTTGCTTAACAAGATGTCTTACGACAGCATTCTTTAGGTATAGTTGAACAGATTTAGTTTATTCTTCACCGTTTCTTACATTCAATGGCTACTGTATATAAAGAACCTGTGAGCATGTAGACCCAGCAAACATTTGAATGGAGCTGAACTCTTCTACAGCACTGGAAATGTCCAGGAATGTTCAATGTTAAGCTCCTGGACCTAAAACAGCAGTGGTTATACGTGTATACTATTAGTAGCGTTAGGAGAACCAGTCAAAATCAGTTTTCTGGAATTACGCATTGTTTAGATAAAACCCGTCTGCAAATTGGGTACTAAAAAAAAGCAGAACTGATTCATTCAAATCCGTCATTGGATACAATCCAGACGGATTTTTAAGGATCCGAAAGGGTCTCTCCAAATAAATTAGGAAGACATGTCTGTGCTGAAAAAGGAGCACACCTGAAATACCTGGCAGGAAGATATGCTAATGGCTATGCAAAGTATGTTTAAATGAGTCCCATTCCACACTTTCTAAAATAATTTCGATACCAACTATATAGAGTTGATAAGCCCGAGGCACCAACCTAATGACTGGTGTCACACCACAACCACTGCTTTTCTAGGCTGCAGCTCTAGAAGTGTGATGGAAACGAGCTGCTGGATAGCATTACTGCATACTTTTGAGCTGCTTGCTACTCAAACATGTACTGTAGTTAATCTTGCTATTAGCTTATCTCACAGGTATCTCAGGTGTGCTCCACAAGGAACATTAAAGGGGAAGTGGTCTGGTGTTAAAGAAGCCAGGGGGAGGGAGCAACTAAAGGTAAGAGCACTCATTTTGGTGCCACATGATGAAAATGCATAAAGGTGACTTTGGTACAACAGAAAAGGGTCAAAAATATTCAGTGTGCCATCTGCCAGAATGCCAAACACCTACTGAATTAAAATACTTTATTTTAAAACAAATACAACTCTACAAACTGCCGGAAGGGGTTCCGCACTGGCTTCCCACAGTCACAACACACAAAGTGTTATTGGGTTGACAAGCCTAAGGCACCTTAGGAACGGGGTATTGTGTCAGACCAAACAAGATCAGAAGTTAAACGCAAACAACCTCTGTGATTCAGGACAACAGCTCCAGCAGTGTGAGCTAACCCAGCTGATGGATGGCACTACTGTCATAGTTACATAGTAGATGAGGTTCAAAAAAGATATATGTCCATCAAGTTCAACCTATACTAAATGTAGACAACAGATACTTTATCCTATATCCATACTTCCTTATTGATCCAGAGGAAGGCAAACAAAAAAACCCAGTGTCATATCATCCAATGACATCTCATAAGGGGAAAAATAAATTCCTTCCCGACTCCAAGAACTGGCAATCGGATTATTCTCTGGATCACCATTCTTCCCATGTTTACTTATTTGGTATATGCCTTTCTAAAAAGATGTCCAACCTTTTTTTTTTTTTAACAAATCTATTGTATCTGCCATCCCAGTCTCCATGGGTAATTGTAACAGGGACTTATCACTGTTAAGAAACTTGCCTCTAATCCAGCAGTGTACTGGTTAATTGCAAACCAGCAATCAACCAACTCCACCTGCCTAATCAGAACTCTGTCAGAAACAGGAGGAGGATTCCTGTGCTCACAATTGGAGCTGACCCAGGAAGGACAAACCAAGGATTCCCTAGTCCACAACTGGGCTGACCTGGGGAACAAACAGATGTCTTGAACTGCAGGCTGACAGCAAGAAAAAGGGGACAATATTTCTAAACCTGGATCCTGATATTGCTATAGCACACACGGGTGCGGACCCAGGAGAGCATAGAGGCCTGCCCCTACAGCAGGCCTGCCCAACTCCAGTCCTCGAGGGCAGCACAGAGGCCAGGTTTTCAGGATATCTCTACTTCAGCACAGCTGGCTCAATTAGTGGCTCAATATGACTGAGCCACTAATTGAACCAGCTGTGCTGAAGAAGGGAATTCCTGAAAACCTGGCCTGTTTGCAGCCCTCGAGGACTGGAGTTGTGCAGGCCTGCCCTACAGCTACAAGAAACAGATAAGACTTTCTTATGGGACTGTTATATATCTGTATACATTTATATATAATTGGGCTGGTAATTAGCTTAGCTAACCACCCAGTAAGAGAGGGCTGGACTACATGCGTAGATATTCTCCAAAGTGGAGTAGGTTTTTCTTTGGCTTATTTTGAATGTTTTTGCTGCGTTAAAGGGACAGGCACAATAAAGCCTAATTTTAGTTTCACTTTAAATGGTCTCCATTGCGTAACTCTGCACACGTCTCTTACAGTAACGAATTCCACATTTTAACTGCCCTTACTGTAAAGCAGGTGTGTGCAAACGTCTTGAGCTGCGCTCACCTGCCCGGGAGCCGCAGCGTTCGCACCCCACCTCTCCAATGACTCGGTGTCAAATGATGTAGCGGATCATGTGACATCATGTCAAGTGACCCCGCCACTTGATTTGACGAGCGTTGCCATGGTGACGCGTCGCCGAAGACCCAGCAGAGAGCAGGTAAGTGAGTTACAGAGCCCTCACAACTCCCCTCGCATTTAATTTAAATGCTGTGGGGAAGAGCTCGGGGCCTCTGTAACCACCCGAACCCCCCTAGAAATTCTCCCACCCCCGAGTTTGTGCACAGCTGCTGTAAAGAACCCTTTCCTTTGTTGCTGATGAAATCACCTTCCCTCCAACCTAAAGGAATGACCCTGTGTCCTTTGTACTGCCCTTGGGATAAATAGTTCTTTTGAAAGCTCCCTGTACTGTCCTCGAATAAATTTGTATATAGTTATCATATCCCCTCTTAGACGCCTCTTTTCTAATGTAAATAAATCTAATTTAGCTAGCCTCTCCTCATAAATTAGATTATCAATCCCCTTTAATAATTTGGTGGCTCTTCTCTGCACTCTCCCTAGTTCCATAATGTATTTTCTAAGGAGTGGTGCCTAAAATTGTACTCCATATTCCATATCCAAGGTGTGGTCTTACTAATGCTTTATAAAGGGGCATAATTATGTTTACTTCCCTTCCATCCATTGCCCGTTTAGTGCAAGAAAATATCTTGTTTGCCTTTGCAGCTACTGCATGACTTTGGGCACTATTGCTAAGCCTGCTGTCTACAAGCACTCCTAAATCCTTCTCCATCAAGGATTACACTAATTTATCCCTGTTTAATTTGTATGTTGCCTGTTTATTCTTGCTTCCCAAATGCATAACCTTACATTTATTTGTGTTAAACCTCACCTGCTATTTACCTGCCCAAGTTTCCAGACATAGTCTTTCTGGATACAAATAACATCCTGCTCTGATTCTACTACCTTACACAATTTAGTATCATCAGCAAAGATGGAGACTTTGCTCTCGATGCCAACCTCAAGGTCATTAATAAACAAGTTAAAAAGCAGGGGTCCCAGTACCGATCACTGAGGTACTCCACTCACGACCTTAGCCCAACCTGAAAAAGTTCCATTTATGACAAACCTCTGTTGTCTGTCCTTCAACCAGTTTTCTAATCAGGTGCATATATTTTTACTGAGTCCAATTTGCTTTATTTTGTACATCAACCTCGTGTGCAACCGTATCAAAAGCCTTAGCAAAATCTAAGTAGACCACATCAACAGCATTACCCTGGTCTAAATTCCTACTTACCTCCTCAAAGAAACAAATAAGGCAAGTTTGGCATGATCTATCTTTCATAAATCCATGCTGACTATTACTAATCATTTTGTTTTCCATTAGGTATTCCTGAATATTATCCCATATTAAAGCTTCAAGTCGTTTCCCCACTATTGAAATCAGGCTTACAGGTCTGTAATTCCCCGGTTGTGATCTAGCTCCCTTTTTAAATATAGGCACCACATCTGCTTTACGCCAATCTTGTGGTACCGAGCCTATGGAAATGGAGTCCTTGAATATTAAATGTAATGGTTTGGCTATTACTGAACTGAAATCCTTGAGAACTCTTGGATGTATGCCATCGGGCCAGGTGCCTAATTTACTTTAATTTTTTCAAGCCGCCTATGAACTTCTTCCTCAGTTAACCAATTGTTCATTAATATGGAGGTTGTGGCTTCCTCCTGCGGCACTACAATTGAAATTGATTCTTCCCTGGTAAGCACAGAGGCAATGAATTTGTTGATACCTCTGCTTTTCCCTTATCTCCAATAATCTGCCTGCCCATCTCACAATGAAAGGGTCCGATATTTTCTTTTCTCCTTTTTTTCTTATTAAGGTACTTAAAGAACTTTTTAGGGTTGATCTTATTTTCTATTGCAATCCCTTTTTCATTATCCATTTTTGCTAATTTGATTGCCCTTTTGCAATTTTTGTTACATTCCTTATAATTCTGATATGATGTCTCCGTCCTTTCTGACTTAAAGAATCTAAACGTCTTCCTCTTCTTGTCCATTTCCTCCCCTACCTGTTTATTTAGCCACATTGGTTTTGACTTATTTCTTTTATACTTATTACCCAAGGGTATACACTGATGAGTGTGCTTTTCTAACAATGATTTAAAGACTGCCCATTTATCTTCTACATTTTTCCCTGCAAAAGCATCATCCCACTGTATTACTTGTAGATTAGTCCTCAGTTTATTAAAATCTGCCTTTCTAAAGTTTAAGGTCTTTGTTGAACCCAATGTAATCTGTTTTTTTTTTATAATTTATTTCAAATGAGACCATATTATGATCACTGCTACCCAAATGTTCCAGGACTTAAATATTTGCTATTACTTCTACATTGTTTGATATTACCAAATCCAGGATTGCCCCTCTCCTGGTTGGTTCCTCAATAATTTGCTTCCTCAATCTCACAGATATTTGGTGGTTTATAGCATATCTCTACAAGCATTTTCTTTATACTTGTATCTCCACTGCTAATTTCTATCCACAAGGTCTCTACATTTTCATCATTCTCTTCATAAACATCTTCCCTTATAATAGGTTTTAGATCCGGTTTAACATATAAACATACTTCACCTCCTCTTCTATTTGCTCGATACTTCCGAAAAAGGGAATAACCCTCTAAAATAACTGCCCAGTCATGAGTTTCATCCCACCATGTTTCAGTAATGCTTATGATATCATACTGCTCCTTTGCAACTATTATTTCAAGCTCCCCCATTTTATCTGTCAGGCTTCTGCATTAGCAAGCATGCATTTAAGGGTTTTTTTTCAGCCTGTACTTCAGTATTATTTTATATTCTCATTCCTTCCTGCGCCAACTTGGTTTAGTCTTTAGAAGTTTTCTAGTATTATCTGTATTTACTATGAGTGTCTCGCTGCTTGATAAACTCGCACTTGCCCCCATTCTACCTCCATAACCCCTTGTTTCCTCATCTATTCTATTTAGTTCGTTATCTGTTTCATTCTCCTCCCCCCTCCATCCGAGTCACTGTCACAGTATACTTCGTTTTAAGCTCTACCTCTGATTGAGTGCACAAGCACTTTACCCTCTTCAGGGATAGAGCAAATTGAATAAGCAGTCTTCTGCCATGAAAAGACAACTTACAGTCAATTTATTTGAATATGCTTTAATGTGTTCCAGCACCAAAGGTGCCTTATGGCAGAACACTGCTTAGTAAATATGGCCCACTGTATTTATCCTTTATAAGATTAGAAGTATTACTCAAGTCACCAGCTCAATTTGTTATAATACTACTTTCTCTCTGCATCTACTTTATTTGCTGTGCTTCACCTTGTTTTTAACTGTGCGTGTCAGAAAACCTGTGTTTTATTTAATCTCACTTGATCTCAGTAACTCATAGTCCTCAGTACATATTATTACTTTATGCTCTAAGTTCTTTTAAGGTTACAATCAAGGTATGCTTGAGGTAGGTAAGGCTACAACCTGGAGCTATGCTGGTAGTAGACAGTGGTGCACTGTTAGCCATCAGCTAGTGAAGCTCACATTGCTAGAGCTGCAGCCTAGAAAAGCAGCCGTTATGGGTGCTTGTCCTGTTGGGTCTGATACCATGCCAGTCATTAGGTTGGTGCCTTAGGCTTATCAATTCTATATAGTTGGTATGGAGATCTTTTTAGGAAATGTGTTGTGGAACTCATTTAAACATACTTTGCATAACCATTAGCAAATCTCTCAGCCGGGTAACACAGGTGTGCTCCTTTTTCAACACAGGCATGTCCCCCTAATTTATTTGGAGGGACATCTGGAGACGCTACTAAATTGGAAGTCAGGAAGCCTATCTCTCCTTTTTGAGATTTAACCACAGACCAATGAAACCGGACGATCCGATGCAGATCCAAATCCGCAAACATTTTTTTTGCCCATCTCGAACTATTAGCACACTTGAAATTAAATCATTGTATGGATTTCTTACTCCTCTGAGTTTATTAGGTTCATTATACAATCATGTAAAAACCTTTGAGAGAGATCTTAACTACAGTAAATTCAACAACTGATCCTGGCAATCATACAGTAACATTTTCTATTCTTCTTTCAGCCTCAGAGTGAGGAATAGAGTAGCCAGGATACTATACAAACTAACAATCTTCCTGCAATACTCCTTACAGGTAGCAGAAGTGTTTACTGCGTTGTTGGAGGTAACAACATCTGTTCCATCTGCATCAATATAGATTCATAGGCTCACAAATTCTATAAATGAAATGAACCCCATCACTAATAAACTACCTGGCAGCAAGAGAGTTAATATATCAGGGATTTGATATACTGTATTACCTGTGTCATGTTTTACTCCTATAATGCAATTTCTGTTGGAACATGCAATGCTGGTTTAAACAGTGAGTGTATTGTGAACTACTGCACTGATTTAATCCTCTCTGTTGGAGGTAATAACAAAGCGCTGGAGAAGTGAATGAAGGTGAGCAAGATCATTGTGATGCAATGTAAAAAGCACCCATTTCTCAATCTCCTTTTAAACATGTTGTATTTTACTGGAGCATATTATATAGTGCGTATTATTCCTTTGTGAAATTCCATGTTTATTTATTCAGTTAAGGTTTAGACTGTTTACCTATGTTCAGGTCGGAGAACCAGTGATTATGGTTCTGCATTTATATACAGGGAGGTGTCTTTAAACTACAAGTCTTGTACTTGACATTTATAGACTACAAGCATTCATGCAGCCATCCTGTATCTCTGGGAATCCTGGGAGAACAGGGCTGGGATTCTACTTTCCGTGGCAAAATTGATAGGGTCAGTGATGGAAGGAACAATATATTAATTATTATCAATTCATAGTTGGATAAGTTTAGGCACAAGAAGATAAACGAACACAAATGGCCAAAACAGGCATTAAATCTCGTGTAGTGAACCATAGCCTTTTATCAGTGACTCCAGCATACTTTAAGGAATAGGTTTCGAGCCTTTTCAGCAGGGATTTGTTAATAAAAAAAAATAATAAAGGTAGCGCATAAACATAAAACCGACAGGGCTTATTCTTTAACAAATTACTTTCAGCAGCTCTAGAGAAGCTCTAGATCCTTCTCCCAGAATGGCAAGCGACAAACACACCCTCTCAGCTGCTCTGGTTTACATAGCTAATAAATACAGCTTGCAGGCTCCCAGACCACAATAGGCTCTGGCAGCTCTCTGAAAGCCTGGGCTTAACAGCCCTCAACACCAATAACAGCTATTTACTAAGTGACTCTTACAGAATACTGGGACACAAGCAGACTGTAGCGTATCACTAAATGGAATGGAAACAAACAAATACTGCATTACACTCCCTGTTACATGTCAACAGCAACATGTCCACGTAAACTGACCCTCATTCCTTTTTACCAGTCACAGTATTGAGCTACCAGAACAAGAAAAAGCAACGGGGCCATTACATTAAGAATCACACGGTTTCCAAACCACCCAGCTTCAAAGTTTAATTAGGGCAAGCTGCAGAGAATACCCCAGAGTCCCTTTCTAACAGCGCTAATTGCATAAATCTGTATTAAATCTGTGTGTAAAATGAAGGACTAGAAAAAATGCCAACTGCCTTTTAAATAGTAGAGGTTTGGTTTGTATAGTGTGTGCAAGAGATTGCAACTGCTCTTTTCTGCACCATGTCTATTACCTACTTTGGTGTATGCAGAATTCATTGTGACTTTTGTAACGTGACTGTGCACACAGCAATGTACAAAACTACAGTCACTTGTAATGTACGTAAAGGTGAACTACAGTATTAAATTCATAGCTCTTAGCTAAAAACTACACATCTCACTAACTGTAGGACAACATTACTACACTTTGACCTAAAAGTAAACTAACAATATTAAGAGCACATGCCAACTGTGTACAGGTAGTCCTCGCTTTCCGACGTTCCGCTTTCCATCGGATGCGGTTTCCGACGGCGCATAATGCAGTAAAATAACTCATTATCTGCCGCGGTATTCGCGTATCCGATGGAAACCGCCACCGGTTAACAAGGGCCCCGCTTTTCCGACTGTCCCGCATCCGACACGGGTTTGAATGCAGTGTGTCGGAAAAGCAAGGACTACCTGTACTACCACTTAAAAAAATGATATACAGCAGGGCCCCGGGTATACGGCGGGTTCCGTTCCAGGGGCCCGCCCGTTCTGCGCATGCGCGACTGAGGATCAAAGATGGCAGCCCCCTTCTCGGTGCCGCCGTATCGGCGGATCGCCGAAAAGCGAAACGCCGAGAAGCGGGGCCCTGCTGTACTGTAGCACTACAAAAAATACAATATGACGAGGGGACACAATGTATAGTGCTAAAGAATAAGATGGAAACAGTATAAGTTGGAAGTCCCTGCCTTGCAAGCATCATACAGTAATTGGAGTAAACCGACATATAAGGTGAACATAGTATTAAAGGAGCAACCCATGCAGTATCCTACATGAGGTTTTTTATTTAAATCAATTCTGTGGTACTAGATAACTTACTATTTTATATTATTTTTTTATTCAACTGTTAATGCCATTTTAATGAGTTTTAAAGAGGCAATCCAAGCAGCATACATTTTTTATATATATATGCAGCATTTGATTACCTTTATTGTAAACTAATTACCTAAGCTGCCGATCAATTTGTTCTCCCGTGATTGATCAGCAAAATCCTACTTGCTAGTGTTCACTAAATGTCTGCCTTTCAGTTTCAAATCAGTCCTTCAGACAGTGTAACTCAACAGCTACAACGTATTCTTATATTACTAAGGTATCATTATCTATTGTCACAGTTTACAGTTCAAACTGCTGGGAATATTGGCACAAAATGATCACAAACCGGAAAGTGTTACAGAGATCTTGCACTGCTGGGGAGGTGGGCTACCTGCTTTAGAAATCAAAGGATGCTTAGTATATTAAAACTCATAACAAAATAGCAGTGAGAGTTGCTGTAGAAATCAAAGGATGCTCATTAAAAATGGCATTAGGAGTAGAATTTAAAAAAAAATACTGCAAGTATGATCTAATATTACAGAATTGATTTATTAATAAAAAATAAATAAAAAAAACACATGTAGTATATTGCTTCCCAGCAGTGCAAGATGTTTGTAACACGTTCCTGTTTCTGATCATTTGTTGCCAATATTCCTAGCAGTTTGAGCTGTAAATTGTAACAATAGATAATGTTAACTTAGCAATATAAAAATACATTGAGGCTGCTGCGTTACACTGACAGAGGGATTGATTGAAAATGAAAAACAGCCATTTAGTGAACCCTAGGAAGCAGGATCATTGCTGATTGATCGGCAGCGTATGCCATTAATTTTCAACAAAGGTAATCAAAGGTAATGTGTAATGTACATTAATGAGTAATGTACAGTATATTAAAACAATATATATATATTTTTTTTTTTTTAAAGTGCAGCTTAGATTGCCTCTTTAAAGTATGAGGGGATATAAGGACGGGGAGAGGCTGATTACAATATTTAAGTGCACTAGGTGAAGAGGAAATGAGAAGTAAGTTCAATAGTTATACACGCTCTTTTGCAGAAAGGTATTTTTTTTTCGGATGCTGTATTTGCTCATACTGTATACAGTATGTAAACATCAAAATAAAAAAATGTATAAGTTTAAAAAATATATATATTTTATTTTATCCTCTTTAAAAGCATACAAGCATGCACAAAATTGGCAGTTCCATGTCAACATTCCCATATGGAATTCATGGCCACATAACATCACTTGGTCAGAAGGTCTAACAAAGTGACATTATGTGGTCACCTCTATTGTTATTATCGTTTATTTGTAAAGCACCAACATATTAAGCAGCACGATACTATGGGGTGATATAAAAAATCTGTAGCGTGATACAAATTACACAAACAGAATAACATACAAATAAGGACAAACAAGCGCAAATACTGTAGATACAGAAGGTAATGAGGACCCGGCTCATGAGAGTTTATCACCTAGAGGGAATAAAGGCCATGTTGAAACAAAAGGTAAAGTGGCTGCACTGTGGGATGGCATATGCGTCAGGATGGAGTATGGTCCAGCCGCACACAGCTGATCCCATTCATGTTTGGGTGTGTGGATGTTAAGGGGTGTTAGCATGGAGTTTAGTCCAGCAGCCCAATAAGGTTGGGGTATTGCAGATATGCTTCCTTGAAAAGGTAAGTTTTCAGGGAGTTTTTAAATGTCTGAAAGCTGGGGGAGAGTCTGATGGTGCATGGTAGGGAATTCCAGAGAGAGGGTGCAGCACGGGAGAAGTCTTGTAGGCGGGAGTGAGAGGAGGTATTAAGGCAGGAAGAAAGGTGGATGGAGGGGTATTTGGGGATGAGGGCTGAGATACAGTATACTGGTAAGGAGGGGCAGTGCCACAGAGCTTTGTAGGTTTGGATGGAGGGGTGACGGTGGAAAGAGTATGTGTCAGTGTTTTATCACAGTCACTATCCCATACATCAGCAAATCATATGCAGAATTAAAAGAGCAGTATTACGCTACTCTTTATTATTTAACATTTCTTGAACAGCACAATCACCCATGTTTCACTACTTGGAAACCCTGGGATCATAAGATACTTGCCTCTAATTATCCAGCTTAGTTGGGAAGGTGTTATGCATTGTATACTATGGGTAAGAAGAATATTACTTGATGCACTTAGAATAGGAGCTCAGGGCCTTCCTTTGTCTTATGTTGCCATTTACCTGTCGTGCTTATCCCCATTGATTGTACTTTATTTATCTAGTACTGTATTTTGTAAAAGACTGTGGAAACTGTGGCACTATATAAATAACATTATTTAAATTATTTATTACATTATTTAAAAGTATATAGTTATACAGTACTAATTATCTCTATTCTCCCTATTCACTTGCTTGGGACATATTACACTACACCAGATGACAGGACAAATTCAGAAGAATACGCACATCTGCTTAGCAATTATTTTGGAGGGTTTATTTACTTTATTTATAGCACCAGCCACACATACAAAAAATATCCCAAAACATGAAAATAGTTAGCATTAACGTTCAGAACGTATTTATCTTTTGTTCCGATCTAAAGTTATGAGTACTTAAAACCTAAATCTGAATTGAAACAAATGCCTATTATGGTGCCATCTTTAAAACATTCAGAACCAGATTCACTAAAAGGCGTTAAAAATGAGCACGCGCCTTTGCTGCCATTCCATTGAATGGGAGTTAGGGCGTGGAAAAGCTTAACACCTTTTAGCGGATGTGGACCATAGTCATAACAATTTAGAGAATACTGTACATGTGAAGGCAGCTAAGATTTGTTATTAAACATGTAGAAAAAAAGAACACAATAAAAGGGTAACAGTCAGAACACGTTTGTTTCTAAAACAATGCATTGCTACTTTAAATCCACTTTGTAGCTTGAAGTTTCGGGAGTGAAGGAGTTACAATGATTTGCCTATCTGCCAGCGGGTTTGGTACAAGTATGCACAGTCTTAATTTCCCTTTTGTCTGCGACAGTTTAATTTACCAGTGAATTTATGCCTTCGTTAAAGACTCCTCTTCCTGATGACTTTTAATGGCTGACTTTAATGTGCTTGCATAATGTTCTTCATGTGGCAGCGTTATACAATTCGGCTTTCAGGCAGGATGCAGCAGCGTAAATAAAACTCGGCACCCGTCGGCGCGCTCAAGTCAGGACAGGACAGGCAAGGAAAGAAAGAACCGTCTTCAAAATAAGTACATTTATTTAAGGTGGCATTCGGCCTGTTGAAGAAAGGTTGAAACGCTGTGTGTACCAATAAAAATCTGTAGGTTATTATTTCGATTTCGAAAATGTTTACAGTGCTTTGGTGATGACAAAGAGAAGCCCAGAAACAGCTTCACTTTCAGCTTAGCTTTAATGGATGGTTGATATTTGGGAGCCGGAAATTAGTTTCTGCCTTTCTACTCAGTATGCAGGTTTTTATGATTTTTACAGTGATATATACATTACTGCAACTTTATAGCATTGGAGTCCAAAAACTCATCATTACGGATAAACAATTAATTAAATGTACTGCTGTAGGATTTTGCTGTTTTTGGAACAGTGTTGTCTGTTTAAAAAGCTGCATTTAAAATAATAGCAAGACGTGTGTCACTATCATGGATATCTTCCATGTAGTTGTTGCAGATCTGAATATGTTCTTTAGGTGCTTGAAGTCTCTGGGTTTTGGGTCATGCGAAGGGTGACGGCAGTGAGTGAAATCCTTCTGCGTGGGGGGACAGAGACTTTAGCTGTTGTGACACTAGGCTGGATGTCTGTATTACTGGGAAAGGAGTCACTGGTACTGGAAAATGAACTGCTGCCGATAGCGACTATAGAGCTGCGTGCATATCTTAGATCTGCATTATTTAGGGTAAACATTCCCAAAGCCCAAATCAGATCGGAGATTATCTATTTTGCTTTTGTTATCTAAAACAGAGCTAGAAGACATCTTGTGTGGCTCTTATGGGTTATGTGAAAAGTTAAGCAATTATATTTAAATAGGGAATTCATCTGTTTAATTCTGATGTACTTGTTGGCAGAACTGGATGTAAAACACAATTATACACATCTTATTAACATTCCTACATTTACACAAACTTTCCAGAGATCACATTTCCCAGCTATGTCATTTATGTGTTAACTTTTAATTTAATTAAAGCAGCAATCCCCCATACTCTCTTATATTTTATTTTAGTTATATTTGATATTTTTTCTTTGCACACGTTAAGCCTTTGATTGGCAGAGGGGCCATCGCTCCTCCGGCACAGTGCGGTCACATCACCACAGCAGCCATTTTGGAGTAAACAGAAGAGGACTGATCCTCCTCCTCGGTTTCCTCACTGTTAAGATCGTATCCCACACTCCATGGGAATGCAAGATGGGATCGAACCCAGAAAAAAATGCCCTTTAAGGATAAAATAGTCTTGGTACACTCAAAGGGTCAAACTAGATGGTTGTTTGGAGCTAAACCGCACTATTTTTAGCTCCATGGACCAGGAATCCCAAGAAACCCTTCAAGCTACCAGTGTTTCTACCATCATTTGGGAACTCAAAATGGCCACCAAATTGGATTCAGTCCTGCAAGTCCAAAAAAGCCGCAATGACATTGGGTGGATTATGTTGCGTCTTCCTACTGGACAACACGGACGGCTGTAATTTAATTTCTAGTAAGTCTACAGGCAACAATATCTAGGCATCTCAGGAACTGGAGGGTTCCTACTGTAGTGCTAAGTCATAAAAAAAATAATAATTAAAATAGGGGGTGTTTGCTTCTTTAATACAAAGCAGAAAATACTACTGTATAATGCCTACAGGGGATGGATTCCAATATTTTGTTTTCTTGTACATATAAACTAATTTGGAGAGTTAGACAGTGACTAAACAAAGGAACTTACATATTCCTACCTCATGTAAAAGGTACAGAAACAGAAAACTTCACTTTCAGTCTGAACCTCACTTATACATGTGAAGGAATTGTTGGACTTTAACACCCCAAAAGCAACTATGTTCAAATTCTAGCTTGGAATGGGTTACAAGTTTCTTGCTAATGCAGTATGAGGTTAACAGAGTGATACAAAATGGGCAGGCGAGTGACCAGAAAAGCACAGCTGTATAAAACCTCAAGAGAGAAAGTTCTTCTTAGCATCCTTGCCCTACAACATGGACAATGTGATGTCAACACCGGCTAAAACTGATGACACTGCTATTTAAGCAACAATACCCTCCCCTTCTTACTTCCCAGTACCCAGATATCAAAAATATATGAAGTTGCAGAGTTTACAGAAAATAAGGGGTGATAGACATGACTAATGTGGTATGAATGTTGCTTTAATAGATATACAGTAAATATTGTACCACGAGAGCTAAAACTTTCTCTAGACCAGTGTAAGAATTCCAGTTCAATTACATTATTATATTGTAATTAGGTTTGAATTCGGTGTATAAAAGCAAATGCAATACATATGATATTATTCTGATTTGCAATCATTCTCTCTTTTATACAGACATACAGTAGAGGCAACGTTTATTCTAACATTTGCCGTAAACTAGCAGGGTTACATTCTGGGTATGTGCTGGGTATGTTCTGGGCTAGTTTGAGGCACGTTTAAGGTATTTCTGCATTGACTAACGACCCATAGGATTAACACAGCAGGGATCCTCGGCATTCCAATTCAGTGGAATGGGACTGCCAGAGACCCCCGCTGTTAATCTCATAGGCCATCAATGCAGAAATGCTGGGGCTAGTTTAAGGAAAGTTTAAGGCATGTATTCAGAATGTACCTGGGTGTTTCCTGGGTTTTTTGGGGAATTGCCACTGGTTTTTGTTCGAATAAGAGTTGCCTCTACTGTAAGTAAATTGGTGTTCTCTGTAGATTCAGTTACATTAGGTTGGGTTAAAAGTTATAGTGGTATTGCAGCTGTATTGGGTTGTCTGAGCAAGGGATAACACGAATGGCTATTGACAACTGATGATATGCTGATGTAATCAAAACTGGTAATAGAAATGTATTCCCTTGTATGGAGGGTGGGTAGTTCCGTATCAGATATGACATCAATTTTAAGCTGTAGGACACACATAGATGCCGTATTTGATAATAGAATTAGTAGTAGGAAGGGCGGATAAGGGATATTCTCTGGATAAATAGATAGATGTAGCTAAGGGACAGAAGAAGGATTACACCAAGAAGGAGGAGAGAAGGATTAGCATCGGGAGAGAAGATATACCACCAAGATCAGGCAGAGGGTTTACACAGAGAAAAGAATAATTAGACATCTTTCAAGATGTTCTAACTTACGCCATTTTTGTACGTGAGTATTTATCTTCAGAATTAACATTTCTTTTTATGTGCTAAAACCAGAATACTAAATTCTGTCATGCTGCAGTGATTATACAAGAGACTTAAGGACATTTTCCATTTAGCGAGCCAGTGGATATCAGTTTTTTTTAATTTATCTTGATTAACAAGGGAGACAGACGATATATCCCAGATCAAAGATTTCAGAAACAACTGACAAATGAACGGAAGAAAAAATGTGTCCGTCTCTGGATGATAAACAAGCAGCATGTGTTTGTATACAGCTGGTTAAGCTGTGAGTTATTCTGTATTGAGGCCGTGAGCTTTTTCCAAGAAGGAGATTGTTGTATTTTGTGAACAACTGAAAAGTTGGGGAGACATTTGTGGGAAGCAATTGTCTGGATTTTTCTCCAAGGAAGAGGTACATATGCGGGACGTGTATAGAGCATTGTAAGCACTTGTACGCTATAAACGGAATAGCATGATTTATTTGCTTCAACGATACGCCGTGAAACGGTGGGAGAAGTATTTGTTTTTTGTAGCGTTCTGGTTTTGAAGTAAGGCAGGTCGAGTCTTGGAGAAGCACTAGTTTTCAGGAAAAGAAAATACTAACAAAAAATTGTGAGTAATGGAATGTATTAATACTTCCCTTAAAAACTCATAAGGGGTTTAGTCTATTTTATGGTATGGTTTTGAAAGATGAGAAAGTGCATGATAAAGTTGTTCTTAAGACAAATACATGGTCAAATTATAACATTTTAAGTAAATGCATACATAATTTACAAGAACAGGTTGAAGCATGTAATATAGGAAATATGTGAGCAGAAAAAGAAGGCGAAAGTAAAGATTTGGCTTTATATATATCTAACATTAATTCAGATCTGAATGTTGGTGATAAAAATTAAATTAATCTGAAACAGAAGAAGTATCTGCAGAAGACAGATTTAAGAATTCATGAAAAATTAATGAAACTTGATAAAATAAATATTTTCAGATTTAAAATCTCTGAAATTGGTAAAGATAGGGATTTAGTTTATGGCACTCAGAGTTAACAGTCCACGGGATAGTCATGTTACACACACAGTTCAGATTGACAAGATTTATTTCAACTGCTGGGGTGTTAAAATTGCACAAAATGGTTTCAAATGCATTCGTAGTAAAAAAAAAAGATGGGCATATAGAAAATAATTACGAACAGTTTTTTAATTATCAGGAGAGTTTGGGGGAAAGGAATGAATTTGTCAAGTTTTCAGATCCCATAACATATGCACCACTTGGTACACAGATTATGAATATTGTGATTACTTTTGCACAGTTAAAAGACTTAACACATAAGCAGTGCAGATGCACAGACACTCTTGATGTGACACATGGGCAGGATTCAGGTTGTGGCACGGCTCACAAAGATTGCTTAGTTTAGCATGATTAGGAAATCTGAAATTGGTATCGTCAGATCCTACTAAATATTGTCATGAAGGGTTTGTACAGCTAAAAGGATTCCTAATGACAGCGATAATTCATGTCTTAAACAGATACAGTACAGGATAAAGTGTAAAAATGACTACAATAGATAAAAACTCGTACTGGTTGATGTACAGGGAGCACATCCTTCATTTCAACAGTCAGTATAGATTTTTACAGAATATGGGTCCATCGCAGGCTGATGCAATGTGCTGGGCAGCCACATGTGTTTTGGGCTAATAATAAAATGGCAAAAGGGTGGAGTTATCTAGTGACATCTAGTGTTGGTTCAGTTAAATTGCAGGAACCAAGTTAAAGGAACAGGACAGATTTGTACTATCGAACAAAGGGATATAATTGTTTCTTTGGCTAAAGAAATGGTGTTAACAGTAGAATCTGTATTTACTGATCCCATTTTAAAAGCAACAGTTAGATATGCAGAAAACACACAATTTGTTTACTTTTTAGAGGAACGAGCAAAAGATAAGTCTATTGCTTTTTATCGGATTGATTTAAAACCTTATTTTGTTCTTGAGAATGGGTCTTTATGTCATGACCAGAATGGGGAGTTGCGTCCTGTAGTTCCAGCAGAATATTTAAAGAATTTCTTTAAGGATTACAATCATGAACGTTTGGAACAACAGAGACTTCTAGAAATGTCTGAAGAAATTATATTTAGGAAATACGATGCAATTACAACAGCAAACGTTTTATGGCAAAAAAAAAATTCCAGTTGGGATTTTCCATGTATTCTTGAGTTAGATAGGGGTACTCATTTCACAGGTCAGGGGATGAAAGTTACACATGAAATTTTAGGGATTGAACAAAGATTTAATGTACCTTATCATCCACAATCAGTTGGTATAGTGGAACACAAGAATCAGATTCAAAATTTAGATATTAAAAGATGTTTCCTTCTGAATTTTCAAAAGTTTTAAGGGGGTGGGGGGAAGCAGAAGACAGTTTTGATAATCTTTGGGAAAATAGGTCTATAGTAAGCAAATTGAGAAGAATCATATGATATAATTGACATTATGGGTTAGACAATGTTAAAGGTACAAAGGTTATCTGATTTTGTGATTATGTACGTAATAAATGTAGACAGCCAAGTTTTAGGGTCCACATGGACTAAGGTAAATTATATGTACCAATATAATGATACTGCTGTATTTTACAGGTCATATGTAATTGTATGATGGGTGATTGCTGATTGAAATCAAGAAAAACGAGAAAAATCAACAAGAGTCATCACCTATGGGACTAAATATTTTTTCACTTTTTAGGAAAAATAACAAAATTATTATTTGTATTATTTGTATTACTATTGGGGAAAAAAAGTACAAGAGGGTATCTCTAGGAATAAAAAAAAGTTTGCCAGAAGATTTTGAATTTGTTCTAAATTATACAGATTTATGGGTAAAAAAGTGGTTTTGATGTAAAAAATATATATGTTCAAGTATTTTTTTAATGCCCATACTAAGAAAAGAAAGAGTTGTATTTCCTATTACAGCACTATGAATACCTATTAGTAATACTCAATTATTATATTATAGTCTCCAATATCTTGATTTCATTTTTTACACAATTACAGCAAGACTTGAACAGGTAGATTTTTAAAGCTTAATTGTAAGTTGTATGATGGTGCTCAAAGTGGACCACGATTTTTATTGGTTAAAACGCAATTATGACGTCACGATTGGCGCGAAAATCAGGCAGTCAGCTGTATTTAAATTGTTGTTTTTAATATGCACAGCACTTCTTGATAAAGTTCCTTTGAACGAAACGCGTTGAAGGTTTGCTGTTGTCCCACACCATGAATTATTAATAAAGGACTATTTTACTGCAAGACCTGCTCCTCCTCATTACTGCTGTGCGCTGCACACCCCTGCTTTAGATTTTTAAAGCTTGTTCACATTTTAATTATAAAATCATTTGTTTGTTTATCACACCAGGCCAAGATTATTTATTATTCATGTTTTTAGTTTGTATTGAGGCAGTAAAAATATTTTATGATTTTCTTATTTGTAGAAAAAGGTAGGGTATGTGTACAAGGTATGTTGGATAATGAAATAGTAAAAGCTTTATTTCATATGTGTACACATTCAGAGGTTTAAAGAATTGAACTGTATTGGACGAAATCCAATAGGAATATATTTACATGAGATCCAGGTGAATATGTCACAGATTCTCTCGCTAGTTCTAAATATAGTTCCATTACAATTTTATATATCTAAAATAAAGGAGTTTCCATGGGAGAAAAGGACTGAAGAAATAAAGAAATATGAATACTTACTTCAGTTTTTACAGGGTCAATTAAAAGAGATAGAACATGGTCAATATATGATAGATTTAGCTTGGTGGGCAAAGTTTGAAAATTCTGTTCCAATATATCAGCATTGTGTAATTTTTTTGTCATCCATTCATCATTGTACTTTGTGTGGTTTTATTATGTATTGTTTTGTCAACTACTTTTAATATGTATTATAAAAAGAATGTATAGAAAAGATCCAAGGAGAGGAAATATTGAAAAAGGTGTTGAATAGGACTTTACACAAGATATCACATTTCTCCAGTGGGAATTCTTTGCTTCAGAATAATACGGTATCTTGGCATTCTGTTTTTAGCATTTTTGAATGTGATACGTAGGATGTATTTGTGATTATAGAGATATTACAATCGAATTCAGGTGGTTGTAAGAATTCCAGTTCAGTTAGATTATTATATTGTAATTGGGTTTGAATCCGGTGCATGAAAACAAATGCCATACAGTAAATATGATATTATTCTGATTTGCAACAATTCTTTCTTTTATACAGACAAAGTATTTGAATAAGTAAAGTGGTGTTCTCTGTAGATTCAATTACATTAGGTTGGGTGAAAAACTATAATGGGATTGCAGCTGTATTGGGTTGTCTGAGCTAGGGGAGCCCTGCGAGTAACATTTGAGAGGCTACTGACAACTGATGATATGATGAGGTAATCAAAACTGATAATATAAAAGTTTATTCCCTTGTATGGTGGGTGGGTAGTTTCTTATCAGATATGACATCCGTTTTAAGCTGTAGGACACATATAGATGTCGTAATTGGCAATAGAATTAGTAGTAGGAAGGGTGGATTAAGGGATATTCTCTGGGTAAATACTGATAGATGTAGCTAAGGGATAGGCAGATGATTACACCAAAAAGAAGAAGGGTTAACATCGGGAGAAAAGATATACAGTACCACCAAGATCAGACAGAGGGTTTACACCGAGAAAATAATAATTATACAAACATCTTTGAAGATATTCTGCAGTGATTATACAAGAGACTTAAGGACAGTTTACAACCAGGAAGAGCATCGAGAATATGTTGTCTATTTCACACAATGGACACGGTTGTACAACACCTGTATTGTATACTGAGCCGATTAAAAGTGAAGTTACTTCAATAAAAAAAATATTTGTGTTAAAATCATCCTTCTTTCAGGAATAATGTGATGGCCAAATTTGATATTGCTGCACAGGAAAACGTGTATAGAAGACAAAGGCTTTCAGAATTGTACGTCCTCATTAGAAAAAAAAGAACTGTTTAAAAAATTTTTTTTTTACATTTGCCTTGTGCCTGCTGAAAGTTGGTAAAAATAAAAGGCAGGTTTTATCCGCTTAGACCTTCCATATTTGTAAAAAAATAAAAATGAATTGGATATTACTTAACTCAAAAAGATTTTTGCAAAAAAGTAGTTTAGCTCAAACCACTAATAATGTGTTCAGCACAACCACTGTATATGTATAGCTGTAGCCATCGTGATTACTCCTGTTGGCGCGTTGCAGCACGACATGTATAACACGCCAGTGGTAAAAGCCCCCATTCACTAGAATTGGCCATAAGTGAAAAGGGATAGGGGCCGTATACAAAAGTGACATGAGCGGTAATGCACCAAAAATAAAACCATCCCGCTCAAATGAAGTCTTAAAGCAACAGGTTGATGCATAATTGTATGGTTTATATGGTCTCACTGCATGGCCTCCAAACAAAGTTTCAGGTCACAAGGGACCTCTTATCAGGCAGGTGATACAGGTTTAAATCTTCAAGGAAAAAAACTGATGAACACAGATTGTTAAAGTACTCTGCTGCAGATGCCATTCTGGCAACAAAATGTTAATTGAGGTTTTTTAACAGTTTGTTAAAATATATACAAGCAGTATATATGTTTCAAGTAAGTATGCTCGATGACGCACAGCGTCAGAGAAGATTTTATAATTGCTATTTTGCATTGCACGTAAAACTTCTCAGGGTATGATACTGTAACCAAGAAGCTAAGGTAAGAGTGCCTTCCTCCACTACAATTTATGATGTAAATAATAAAGTTCAATCTTTCTGTTGATACAGTACATAGCCCAAAAGGGTCTTTTGAAGTGAATATCAAGTGGATAACAAATCACTATTATTCAATAATTATAGTATACATTTTTCTTTATGCAACACACTTTAGGATGAACTATCCAACTATAGTTCATGCTCAATAGCTTACTGGTCTTTAGTTAATGAAGTACAGTACATCAAGTGGGACACACGGCATATATCCCAGCTATCCAAGATGCTTACTATTTCCTTAAAACTTTCATACTCCATTTTACTCACGTTCTTTCTCCAGTCACTCCATATTCAGTCCCTGCCTATACTTCCCGCACAAACACAATGAGAAAGTTGTACCAGTTCATTATATTTGAGGAGTTATTTGACCAATTATTTTCCAAAGGAGGAATCCTATCTACAGTATTTGAAGAGGTGGGTTAACCAGAGTAATTTTAATCAATTCCCTTACAGTATGTAAAAGGCCTAAATCCTTTATCTGATGGTAAAACCGCTCTCCTGGAAACATTCTGAAGTTTAAAAGTATTGTGTGTATTGTAATTAAATTGAAGTAGCAGTGTTAGTTTGATTGCAATCGTGCAAAATAAATGAATGCTTCAGTATTAGGCGATACCTGTATTATTTGGACTTACTGTACAACTTAAGAGAAGTTTTTATAGTTCTACTATCTCAGGTCAAGTAATAAGGAAGAGTACAACCCTCGAAAACCTGTCCCAAAATATCAATTGTTAGTCCAATTAAAAAAAAAAAGGTGTCACCTAATATTGAAGTACTCCTTTATTTAGCACTGTGTGTTGGGTAACATTGCTATAAAGCATTGATTTTTTTTAAAAACCATTTTGACGGTTTTGACCTCCACTCTTAAATTTCCTTCCACCCTCGGTTACATAGTCTGCTTGTCAGATATATACACATTTGGTATTTTGGTTCAGAAAACTTTTCTGCATAGGAATGAAAGACAGAAAGCAGGAGATGTTGAGCTCATAAGATATGGCAATGTTACATTGCGAGAACTCAATATATTTGCCATAGTAGGCCTTTAATGTCTTAATCAAAACATCTACAACAATCCCCTTCATTATGAGTTGAAAGTGTTACAAATGTGAAGAGGTTAACTCATTTACAGGATGTCAGGCAGTAATTAGGAGTTAGTTGAGTGTGCGATACAGTGTGCCTCTCTTTCTTACCATCAGATGCTGGAAAAGCCAAGAGCGCATGATGTTGGTTGCATGCTTTGGCAGGACTCCACGCTTGTTCTTAGACTTTTTATCTTCGCTGTCAAGCAGGGAGGTCAGTTCCAGGTTAACCTAAGGAGCAGCAGAAGGCAAAGGCAGAGAGAGAGAGAGAGAGAGAAAAAAGCTTGAGCATCAATGTAGTAAGTATAGATTCAATATGTAGTTCCTTGAGGAACTACTAAAGCCTGTATTCCTCTAGATTTAGGTCTACTAATGTTTGGTATTTGAAGTTTGAAAGAGAGTGCACAGTGATTACACTGAGACTTAAAGAGGGCCATATCTCTATGTGCATATACTCAGTGCTCTTCAATGCACTATGTAGTACAGTATGTCAGGTTAGCTATAATTATGCAACCTGTCACTGCAAAGATGTGTTGTAGAGGATGTAAACTTGCTAAACAGCCAGCATACACAGACTATGCATAGATTAAAGGAGCCCATCTCCACTTCACACAGAAACAAATAGCCGACAGTTTCTTGGGGAATCCACTACTACTCTAGTGGGTTTTAGTAAACGTCTCCGCTATTCTTATTTAAAATCCTTATTCAAATTACTTTAAATCTCTTCTTTGGTCAGTGAGATTAGTGTCTTTATTCCTAATGAAACAAAGCTGAATGTTAAATAAAATACATACAGTATCTTCAGGTATACCTTTCTTGTAGGCCACTCCTCAGCATTCTGAAGTGGGATTTCTTTGTGAGATATGAGCCCTTGTTCTAAAAAGCTTTCTATGTGTTGGAATAATGTGCACCTTTGCATATCCACATTCTATTGTAATCCTGAGCACCTCCTAGTGGAATAATAATGAAATCATGTGCACAGCAGACAGGATTTATGTACTTATTTTTCAATGTCACCTATTCTGAATTATTAATGAATTCTATCAGAATAGTGCACAAATGACAAAAGTGGATTTTCTTTCAAAAGCTAAAATGTTACCTGCAACCTAACAGCATCTACACCACATTGTGCCCTAGACCATCTAAGGACAGGAGACCTGCACTATAAACCCTTCCATATTTTAGTTCAGTTTAGGTACAGTAGCATCGCTTGTCGCGGGAACCAGTTGAAACACATAGTCAGACTCCTTTTATAAGCCACTCTTTTCTTCTCGGGAGGTCAGGCTTAAAACGGCAGCACGCGTTGCCGTGGTGACCACCTTCACGATCCCCCAGCTCACAATAGCATCCTGATTTCCATGGTGACCGTGGGGGTGAATGAAAAAAAAATTCCTGTGGCACAGACCAGTTTATGTGATCATAAATAAATGGAAAGCACAGTTCAACAACGCTCCTATCCGCCTGCCACTTCTCCCTTGTCTCGTCACTTCTTATGCTACAGAAACCACTGCAATCTTAACACATCCAGTCCGAAGTGGTGTGATTTCTTAAAATGCTGTGGTTTATATATCAGAAATAAGGCACTGCAGGAGCAAGATGGTCATAAAATAAACCCAATCTTGGATTTTTGAAGGATATGTTTACGGTTAGATCACCAACCAGTAAAATGGAACATCACATTTTAAGAATCACTGACAGATCTGTGCAATTAAGGGCAACTCACTTTTTTCTGCCCCACACTTTATAGAATAACAGTTTACATTGTATTAGATTTACATTATTTTTGCATTGATTCAATCTTCAGTCGTTCTGTGTTATAGATCTTTGCCTCAGCTTATCTGTAAAAGGGTACTAATAATGTTATTGTTCCTTTTAAATGTACATTTTCTGTTGAATGTTATTCAACAACTGCAGTGTGCTGGCAGGATTTCATCTCAGAGGTTGCTATCTCAATGATAGATATAAAGTGCTTTAGAATGAGAGAGCTGTAAATGTGACATAATAATACTAACTGTAATACAAGATACTCATCAAGGCTTTACAGATTCTTTGTATCTTTAATGTTCTACCCTGCACAGACTGTCAGCCATAGGTACAAACTATATGTTATGGGTAGTGTTATCCTGCAAAACTCCACAGATTTCAAACGTGGGGATGATATGGAAAAGCCTATTGGACAAACAATATCAAATAAGAACACAGAGCTTGCCTTGCATGCCAGGTATTGGTTAACAATAACTACTCATACTCAAATCCGGGAAACCATCTTCTTGCTGGAGATTCCAGCAATGCATTAACCCTTTGAGTGCTGAAAGGGCTGCAGCACCGAGGTGATTGCTCCATCAAGGATGACAGAATAAGAGTTCGCTTCCGTTCCTCTTCCTGTAAGATGACGTTCTGCAATCCACAGGCATGAAGAACGCCATCTCCCTTACAAAAATGAGCAATTAGATTGTGACAAAGCTATTATGTCATAGGTTCCTTGAACTGCCAGACCCCTGTACATAGTAGTTACGTCCATTGCTACTCAAAGGGTTAAAGGTCAGTGCCTTGTAAATCCAACTTGCAGTGAGGGGGGTTGCTATAAAATAAATACAAAATCCTTTTTAAACTGGGAATTAAAGATGCTCGTATTTACTGTAACAGGAGGTTTTTCTGGACATTAGACACAATATGATTCCTTTTAGTAGTAGAGCAAAATATGGTATTACTTTTGAACTTCAAGTTGTAGCTCTGTAAGGTAGCAATACTTCTTTAGTTTCCATCTCCATCTCCCCAACCCACCCCCCACAATATATTCTGGAAATAAGAGAGATGACCACCAACAGGAGAGAATCAAACTCCAATATATACACAATATTGTAGTAAGCATATGGAACACATATTGCAATCTAAAGGCAAATTCCAACAATATTAAACACGTAATTGGTTGCCATGAAATAAATTGGAAGCAGTTTATCTAGACCAATAATCCATAAGATGGTGAAACTTCAATGGCTAATATCCCAAGAACCAGGGAGCTCCTGGAGGTAAAATGGATATGGTTGTACCCCTGAAGACCCCCTACTCCAGATAATGCTAAAAAGAACAAGAGTGAATGCTGCTTTAAAAAAACAATTGACATAAAACAATACCAATTCTAGATACCTGTATGCTGTGGAGAAGATCTATGCCAGTATGGCTCTACCTAGGCATAGCATCAACAAGTGTCAGTCAGCGGACCATCAAATATTACTGTAACATATGTGCATGTTTCACACTCATGAAAATATGAAAGGTTAGGCATTGTTAAGGCGGTCTTCTACATGCTCAATTTTATTTGTACACCCACATAGCAGGACCCAGCAGATCCTGGCACCAGGAGAACGTTGTTTACCCTCATTCACTATATAGCTAGCGTGATGTTGCCAGTTGCCATTTTTCTTTCCTGTGTATTTGTTGGTTTGTATCAGATACATTTGGAGTTTCTTTGTGGGAAGACTAGCGTGGTCTCTCGCAGGGAGACAAGTTATCACCTGCTTTAACTCATCCAAGGATAGACCCATCTGCACAGACTGCAGTGAAGGAAATTGACAGAATTTGCAAATAACTGAAGAAGGAGCTCAAACTATACTAACATGTTATTTTACATTACAGCTATCCAACACTTCTCTGATAAAATATATTATGCATTCATATATGCAGGACGAAAAACAGTGTTACATGGTTACACTTCACACAAAAAATTGGTAAGAAAACAAAACACTGTTGAGGTTCTTTTTTAAGAGTCCTGCCTCTCCTGCATGGCAGAAGTTAACCTATTCTGAACTGGGTGACATGCAAAACACCGGAGTATTCAGAGCACGTAAATATATTCACTTGTAAATAATCATAAATAAAAAAGTAATATTGTAATAGTCCACTACCGTACAATACAATCAAGGCATATAGACATATTCAGACTCGCACACCTATGCTGTATATGCAAGTTACACACTGTAAAATTGACACAGCTTTATGAAAACAGAGTACTGTATATAATGTATGTTTATTGCAAAGCAGTGTGTCACGGGAGACCATGTACTTTTTACACCATTTATATATTACATGGATCATTCATTAGGCAAAAGCAAAAGATAGTAAACAAAAAAAATTGCCTTTATTTTGGTAAATCCACGTACAAGACAAAGAGATAGACAAGTAACAGTTAAAAATACACTTACTGGAGGTCTGGGGGGAAATCTAGCCTTTCTTAGGTGCAGGGCGCCCGCTTGGATGAGCTTACCCTGACCAGGATATACACCCGGTTCTCCTGGTCGTCTTTTCGGCTTCAGTTCCCAGCCGCGTCCGCTGCGTTTTAAAATGAGAACTTGGTCCTCGCTTCTGACTTAGTCTCTGCGAGGCAAACTTTTCAGGCTTCAAAACGAAGCCAGTTGCTCTGTTATTTCGAACAGAGTAACTTGGAAAAGCCAGCCCTAGCTTCATCGACACAAGTCATTGGTGCGCACACTCGCTCTCTTCGTCAGCACCTTCTATACACTTTGCTTGTCTATCCCCAGAACGGAAGGGGAAGGAGCAGCCAATCGGAGCGTGGGAATTCCTCCCTGCCAGCCAATAGAAAGAGAGGCTCGTCCCTCGGCTGACGTCAGAGGAGTAAGCATTCCAAAGAGGCTCGAAATGCCGGGTGAGCGGGAGATATGATTTTAGCCAAGGGGAGAAGACTTTATGGCTGCATCTTCCCTGACGACCTGGGGAGCCGGCTCTACCAAGTCCGACAACTGCAAAAGGTGTCCCCACCGGGTGCCCTTTGTAGTCCAGACCTGGCAATTCACCTTTCCTCACCCACCAAACGTTTTCACACCTCTGGACATCCTCTCCCCTTTGGACTACGGACTCTATGCAGACTTGCTGGCACCTTAACTAGATGCCATGGCAGACTGCATAGAACCTTATAATAAATGTATCAAACATTTGAAAACATATTTTATTACAGGGGGGACCTTGGGGAGACTCATGACTGTGAGGGACTTAGGACTGAGATATCGGGGCTTGAAAACCAGGAGTCTGGGGGACGCTGGACAGCCCCGGTGTAATTCTACTTGCGTACCGGCAAATCATGCCTGCTCGCCTGGTAGAATTAAGGTACTACCGGTAGCTCCGGCCCCCGAACTCCTGCAAACAAAATAATTGTATTCTTACCTCAATACCCCACCTAAAACTTACACATTGCAAGTTTCATGAGTCTAGGACAAAGGGAACATGGAAAGTGGAAAAAGCAGAGGATTTTAACTTTTCATGTAAAGATACCAGGCCCCTGGCTTATAGTGCTAAATAGCTGCCAGGGACCCACGGGACCCAAGGGCAACCAGAGGGCTTAACCTTTATTATGAAGCCTGGTTACCCTTGCCCGTCACACAGTGTATTGCGGACCCCTCACTTTATTACATCCCTTTATTCTTGGTTTCTTTCTAAGGTTCTTCATCAAAACATTCCTGCTGTACTGTATGTATTACACATTACCATGGCTGGCCTGGGTCAGGTACAAATTATTCCACCCGGTGCCGACTGTGATGTACTGTATCGCAGGTCCTAAGATGCATACATTAAGCAGGCACTGCAGGAATATAATTATGAAGTGCATGCCGAGGGCTCAACTACTGACACAATATTCCCAGCATACTTGTATTTCTGATCACTTATTTCTGGATCACATCAAGAACTTGTGCATATTACATGTGATTACAAATAGAAAGAAAAAAGTACACAGCAAAGATAGATTCAGGGGTAATCAGTATACAATTGTGAAAAGTGAAAAGCTCCAGAAATTGAAAACACAAATACCCAAAAATGTGGTACGCAGTGAACACATTTAACACATATTCAGTGGTGTGTACATGACCTTGTTAGGTAATAAAGAGAACGGCTGCTGCTGTAAAACAGAGGTGGCCCAGCACCTCCCAAATACTAGTAAGAGAACAAGACATAAAACAGTGCACAACGCTCATAGTGTAAAAAAAAGTTTAGTGTAAAGATATTGTTTCTAAAAAGGGTTAGTATTCTGCGTACATCAGACAAGATCTTTTAAGCATTTCATGTTACAAGACATGCGTTACCACAATGGAACCGGACGAAAAAAAGATATTGGATGCCTTCTGGTCACTCCTCGATAGATTTCTTGGACTCCTGGATATCCACGCTCTCCTCCCCATAGGTGGCCATGCACCAGTGGGCACGATCAATCCTCCTCTGCAAATGTGGAGAGCAGCGGTTCTTTTTTAGGTAGTCATCACAGGAGTAAATGTTCAAGCACAGGAAACCTTCCAGTATAGTGAACAACGGCAGTGCAGCTGTAGGTAACCCCTACGTCACTACACATCATCACGTATAGCGGTGATCATGAAGTATCGGTAGGGTAGTAACAAAAAGTGCCGGCCCCAGTAGTCAGTGTAGCTAATGTCCATAGAGACCAACGCTAACTCCAGCCCAGAAGTTAGCTCTGACAGTGCAGAGATCAGGTTAAAGACGTCACTCAAACTCGCCACAATATTTGCAGCCAGATGAGTTAAATAAAAAAAACAAAAGTCGCACGTCAGTACTTGGGGCTCATGGAGTATATAAAACATAAAAATCAGCATAAAATCCTATGCATTTCATAGCATAAGCACTACTTCATCAGGGAATAATTTTATACTCATATGGGATATATACCCACCGGTCTCAGGATTGGATGAACATCGGTAGTATGTGCAGCCAATCCCAAATGAGCAGAGGGTTTCACACAGCTGATATACTAATTAAAACCAACTGCTTTATACAACAGTTTAATAAACAGCATAATATATAAAACATGATATAATAAAACGACGCAGCAATATTATAGCGCTGAAAATAAAAACAAACAAATGTTAGATATGGCGCATGGATAAAGTACTCAAGGACTAACTAAATGAATACATAAAGATATTAAAATAAAGGAATAAAATATATGTAAACAAAGAAAAGCATCAAAAACTAAGATAGAGACATATCAAACATAGGGCTAAAGAAGATAGAGTGTATCAAATGGTGACTATCGGAGGTGAATTTAGATACTATATTTAGCAAGAAATAACCTTATATTAGAATAAAGAGTCTAACATTAACTCCAAGAATAAAAAAAACAAATGTATATATATATATATATATATATATATATATATATATATATATATATATATATATATATATATACATTTGTGTGTGTGTGTCTATATATATATATATATATATTTATATATATATATATATATATATATGAAAAAATCACACTCAATTGGCACACTGTAAACATAAGTAAGATGCTGATGCTTGCCCCATATGCACATGTAAAAAGTAGATTTTACCAGATTGGAGTCCGGAAAAAACGAGACAGCACACAGTCCAGTAGTTCCAATGAAGCTGTATTTAAAGTAACATGGCACCACCTCCAACGTTTCGGTCCACTCAGCGTGACCTTCCTCAGGGACGTCCCTGAGGAAGGTCACGCTGAGTGGACCGAAACGTTGGAGGTGGTGCCATGTTACTTTAAATACAGCTTCATTGGAACTACTGGACTGTGTGCTGTCTCGTTTTTTCCGGACTCCAATCTGGTAAAATCTACTTTTTATATATATATATATATATATATATATATATATATATATATATATATATATATATATATATATATAGACACACACACACACACACACACACACACACACTAACATACATACGTATATATACGGTATATATAAACAAAAGACAAAAAGAAGCGCAGGCTCCATAGCATGTAACTGTATAAATAAAGGGCACATTTAATAGAACAAGCAGTCCCAAGGAGTTGCACTTACAGGATTTAAAAACCCCCCCACACATATTGGAGAGAAATCTCTATAGGGGTCATCAACGGGAGTGGGGGAGTCCAGAAGATACAGGGTGCACCTAGTCAGATGAAAAACGGATGCAGCTCCTGCCACGAGCTGGCGTAACCCCATGGCGTCCAGCAATGCCTCTGTGCTATCCTTCCGCCTCAATCGGATACCGGCAGTGAGATAAACAGCTGATTGAAATGCCGAGACACCAGGAACTCCACATACACACGCCAGTACGTGATGACGTCACCACATGTTTCGTCACACCGTGTGACTTCATCATTCTTCAGATTCTTGGCTTTTCTATAAATGAAATTGGGGGTGGTATAAATATATTCCCCCAAGATCGGGTCATTGAACAGGATCCCCCAGTATTTTTTTGATAATACCTTCAATCTTTCTACTGACAGAATTAAAATTTGTGATGAACGCAACATAAACATTTTATACCCATTTTTCGTATCTTTTTCCTTATTAATTTTTGGTTCCAGCAAAAGACTCATCTTTATATTCTTAACCTTGTGCAAATCATCATTTAATTTATTTAAGGGATACCCTCTCTGAATGAATCTTTCTAATAAATGTTTTGCCTGTATATCAAAGTCTTCTTCTTTACTGCAGTTTCTTTTAATTCTCATAAATTGTCCCAATCGGATATTTTGAATCCAAGTATTTTTGTGATTACTTGAAGCCAAAAGCAGGTTGTTGGAATCTACTTTTTTTAAAAAAAAGTTTTGGTATTAACTTGACCCTCATCTGATATGGTCAAATTTAGATCTAGGAAATCCCCCATAATAGTGTCTGAGACACACGTGAATATTGGTGATTATCATTTAGATAGAGTAAGAATTTATCCACTGATTCCATATCACCTTCCCAGACACACAAAATGTCGTCGATGTAGCAATGCCAAAGAATGATATTTTTGGTAAAAGGATTATCAGACCAGATCTTATGAATTTCATATTTTCATATATATAAATAGCAAAATTCGGGGCAAAGTGCGTCCGCATTGCCGTACCACAAACTTGGAGAAAGAATTCTGAGAGAAAAAGGAAATAATTACAGTATGAGATAAGATGAACTGTATTGATTTTAGAATAAACTCACGATTAAGTGGATGCAGTAGAAGATCCTTCTCAAAGAAAAACTTAACTGCTTCTAATCCTTTAATGTGTGGAATATGCGTGTATAGAGCTTGTACGTCACAAGCTATCCATCTATATGTATTTTTCCACTTAAAATCGGTAAATAGATTAAAAACAGCAGTGGAATCCTTAATAAAAGAAAGCAAAACTCCCATATATACCTGTAAGAAGTAATCCTCATACTGTGAAAGATTAGACGTAAGCGACTGTATGTCAGTTATGATTGGCCTTCCTGGTGGATTAGAAACAGACGTATGCACTTTTGGTAAGTGATAGAAGATTGGGATTTTCGGAAATTCTGAATAGAGAAAGGCAAATTCATTTTTTAGTTATTATCATCTTAAGTAACGCATCATCCAAAATGATTTTAAGTTGGCCAATACTGTATATTCATTTGTAGGGTCCTTCTTTAATTTTCTGTAGAAAGATTCGTCATAAAGGAGTCGGTGTGCTTCTTTTTCGTAATCACTTCTGTTTTGCAAAACAACACCTTCCTCCTTTTTCCGCATGTCTTATAATAAGATTATTATTATCCTATGTTGTATGTTTAGGATCATTGTCTTGCTGCATGACCCACTTTCGCTTCATCTTTGGCTCACGGACAAATGGGCTGACATTCTTCTCCAGAATCTTCTGATACAATGCAGAATTCATGGTGGTGTCAATGATGGCAAGCCATCCACGTCATGATGCTGCAAAGCAGCTCAAAACCATCACACTCCCACTACCATGTTTGACGGTTGTGATCAGGTTAATCTGTTTGAACGCAGTGTTTGGTTTTTGCCAAACATAACGTTTCTCATTGAGGCCAAAAAGTTATTTGACTCCTCTTTCCAGAGAACATTGTTCCAGAAGTCTTGTGGAGCATATATGTGCTCTTTGGCGAACCTCAGACGGGCAGGCAGCAATGTTATTTTGGAGAGCAGTGGTTTCCCCATGGCTATCCTTCTATGAACACCATACTTGTTCATTTTTTTTTGTAATAGTTGAGTCCAGAACACTCATTAACCAAGGTGAGACTGGCCTGCAGATACTTGGATGTTACTCTAGGGTTCTTTATGACTTCCTGGATGATTTGCCGGTTTGTTCTTGGAGACATTGTGGTAGGACGACCAATCCTGGTTAGAGTGACTGTGGTCTTGAACGCTTTCCATTTGTATACTGTCTGACAGTGGATTCGTGCAACCTCAAATGCATAGAAATGGTTTTGTAACCCTTTGTAGAGTGATGAGTATCAAGAACCGCCTTTCTGAGGTTCTTAGAGATTTCTTTTGATCGTGCCATGACGTGTTTCCACACACCTGTATGGTGAAGGCCAAACTCAAAGTTTCTGATCTTTATATAGGGTGGCGCCTCCTAAACTCACACCTGAAGATCTGTATAATTATTTAAACACCTGGTTCTAATGGTCCCCTTTAATTTAGCTGATACAACCAGGGTTTCATTTACTTTTGCACATACCCTGACTCTTAATAACTCATTGTCTAATTCATACATCACTTTGTTTCAAAAGACATGGAATTAGTTAATATAAACCCTATTGGATATTTAACAAAAGACTGGTTTTGATTCAAGAAGGTTAACATGGAAAAACGATGGAATTTCCGTAATTATTATTGGGGTTCACAAACTTTTTCTCACACGTGTGTATGTATATATGTATTTATAACAAAACTCCTAACTGCTTGAACCTTTTGGGCTTGTCAGTGTGAGTGTGGATGCTTCTTCTGAATTGTGAATCTGGGGGTACCTGTTCAAAGGCATTTCGAGGATGTCATTTACAGTACATATCCATGCCTCAAATCTGCAATATAAATACTGTGTGATGTTTTAGGCTGCGCTTATAGTGCGCGCGATGTCTAACGAAACTTGTAATTCGCTTTGCCGCGACGTCGTGGACGACCCGGTCATTGATTGGTTCAGAGGCTGTCACATGTGGCGACAGCCTCTGACAAATCAAATTTGACCGGCTTCCAAATTTCGCGTCACTGCCGTCGCGTTGCGCTTACTATAAGCGCAGCCTTAGAACGGCTGCAATACATTTGTTTTCGGGCGACGTTGCTTCGCTGGCACTATAAGCGTAGCCTTAGAAACCCTGGGCCTCATTGCATGTTGTGCAAAGTGATTGTTTGGGCTGTTTTCATTCAAAACCCATATTCAAGACAATAGGGATTTCCAGACAATAATGTCGCAAATGGCTGCATCGGACTATATAGACTTACCCCATATGTCACCATTGGGAAGACTGTTGGGCATGGAGATGCAATGTTGAGTGTTTGCTGTCTTTACCATAATGACCAAGTTGAACAATAATTAAATTTATTAGAAAAATAAAACAATAGGTCATGTAACATCTACCAAGTGCTGTATCTTTCACATGACAGATCAAAGGCCACATTATGTATTATTTTACTACTGTGTCAAAAACGAAAAGATAATTAGGTTTTTATCTAGCACTTATATTACATAAAAAGACTATTTCTTCTTCCTGAGTAGATTTACAGTAGCAATTGCTTAAAACCTCTGCATTTTGCTGGCAAAGTTAAAAATTGGACTTTATTACCCATTTTTTTGTTCTGGGGTATAAAGTAGCTCAACAAAGCTACTCTAGTGTCTTAATTGAATTCTGCTCTGCTCTTGCACTAGCAGAAAGCAATATTTAGGCAGCTGGTCTTGAAAAACTGAACATACTGTAGAAACACTAATGTATTTTCTATTTAGGTATACAGGTAGTTGAAGGATCTAAACACAGACTTGCATCCACAAATGAAATTACAAAACAAAAAAATCAGTGATACATTTTTTTATATCTTATACACCACACAATAAATGGTGGGAAGGGACTTTTACTCCACCATGTCCTCATTCCCTACCTTCAATAGCATAAAGATACAAGACTTGCACACCATAATCACAATTTGTATATTAAAGTATATTTTAATTATGTGTGCACCAAAGCTGAGGGTAAGCTTCCTTACATAATTCCCATAGGTATTGAAATCAATGTCTGGAACTCATTTTATACTCTCTTTTAAATGGAAGATGTTTAAAGCAGCAGCCCTCCTAAATAATGCCCTTTTTTATTTGTATTCTTTTTTTAATTACATGGCGTTTGTGATTCCTTTCTACCCGAGATGTGGTGGCCATTTTCTTTCCCCTAGAGGGAGATTTTTTAACTTCACTGGTAAGTTTCTTGGTATCAGGGTCCGTTAAGCTGAAAATGCTACGGGGATTTACTATTCTTAGTAATTACACCGTGATGAAGATCCCGGATGGCCCCGAAACGTTGACTTACTATGTACTGATTCAAAAAGTTCAATTGAACTAAAAAAGTGAAAAAAAAAAAAAAAAACCGCAACACCACCAAACTAAACTAAAAAAGATCCTGCTGATCATACTTCACTCATTCCCTGCCTACCCCAGAGAGCACTAGGAAAGTTTGCCATGAAAACCTTGACCTGATTTATTAGTATGGAAAGTTTGGTCTCCTGAGTCCCAGTTTGCACTCCGTTTCATTTATGAATGGATTTTACCACCCCATCAAGCACGGTTATGGACATAAACAAAGCCAGCATCGCAGACATTTTTATGACTCTTCATCCATCATTCAATTGCTTATCGAGGTGAAACACAGGCCGACAATTCTGAATGTGCGTCTTCATCAAAAGACTAACTCAAAATGTGCACTGTATAGCTGGAAATAAGCTCCAAGCACTCAGAAAAGTGCCTCAGGACAGCCCTAGAGAGATGAGAGAGACAGACTATCTTGCAGCTTTGCTTTTCATCTCTGCTCTCTGCAGACATACCGTAATACTTTACTACTGACATTACACACTGTCAAAAAATCTTCATGTCCTGTGTCATTATACAGTAGGAGAGGACTTTGGGTGCAACCGAAATAAAATCCAACACCAGAAAATCACCATCTGGACTCTCTGTTATATATTACAAGGCACAGTAGGAGACACTGGCATTTAATGGTCAGCATAGACCTGTAAACTGGAAAGTCAATGAATAATGACTTCTATGATTGCTAAAACTGGTATATTTTGTGTATTTACCAGGGACAGACATTGTCACACTTCATCCATCATGTGTGTTCCACTGGAACTCAACAGATGATACACACGATGTACCCATTTAGAGAACTGGGACTGTTGATCAGAAAATGTCTGAACTTGCTGTGTACATCAGCTATAGACTTGCACGTTCAGCAACTAAAACTTTATGCAGTAAGGACACCACAGTGTTCGTTAACGTGTACTGGGAGCTCGCCCATCTTCTGACTCAATGTATACAAGAAAACAACATATATATATATATATATATCCTGTTCAGTGCCTCCACAGCAAATACAATACTGACAGTAGAGAGATTAATATAGCAATGGAACCACCACAATGCAACTCTTTACCGGGGCACCCATACCCCAGTTATTTGGTGCACTATAAAGGACCCATACTTTGAATTAGACTATCAATATAAAAGTGTTCAATAAGGAATCACAGCTTTTTATTGGAAACCAAATCATTGAGAAAAGGGGAGGCAGATGATAATGGTAACAAGCGATATTTTCGGAAACACAATCTCCTAAATAATGGACATTCTTTTGCCAGGTAAAAAGTCTGCAGATGTCTAAAAAAAAATTACAAAAAATAAACTAGAAAAAAACGTAGCTTTACCTTCCTGTCTTGATCTTCTTGGCAAAATTGGGTTTTAGGAAAAAAATGATATTTATCAATGCAGTCAATTCTTTTTTTTGCATTACTATGCAATTAATTTTTTAACTTTTTATCTGTCAATGCGATATGTATTTTTTTAAAATATGTTTCCACTGGATTGCAAAGCTTTTTAATTTGTTTATTCATTAAAGCTTGATAGTGCTGAAAGAGGAACTATCATAAGAAAACTCCAATTTCTGTGTGATAGTGCCCTGATCAGACACCTTAATATATAACGGTCAGGTTTCCCCCCCCCCCCCCAACTTGAAAATGTTTATTACGTTTTCTATGACAACAAAACATATTAAATTTCAACAAGACCACAAAACACCAGATTACAATATTACAATATTCCTTTACTTTTAACAGTGCACTAAACCAGTAAATAATATATTACAATTACATATAGTTTAAACAATGACAAACAAAAACCTAAATTTTAATTTAAATTGACGATTCAGTCCTATCTGCATTGTATCATGGATTTGTATTTCACTCTGTACTTCTTCCCCCTTATGCACAGTTCATGTTTATATCTTTGATATAGGTCCTAATTTTATCTAAGGGTATTAGGCATTGGATGTTTTATTCTCCCCTCCCCCCTAATCACCTTCTGGGCTTCTCACCTATCAGACTTCTTCGTAAATACAGCGGAATCCCGTTATAACGCGGTCCTTGGGGTCCATAACCCCGAGACTGCGTTATAAGCGGATTCGCGTTGTAGCGGATCGCGCTATAACGGGGTTGAGCTGTACCATGATGTTTGGCCAAACATATGTATCACAACCCCTGTGTCCTGGTCTGGTAAAATTTTAATAAAAGGATCCCATTTTCCGTCTTTAGCTCTTTATTGGTTTCGGCTTCCTTTTTATCTAACATGAATAATTGTGTTAAATATTTGTTTAGCATCTCCATGTTAGGGGATATATACTTAATCCATTGTAATATTATGGCCGCCAATAATGTAATTTCTACGAATTTATGTACTCTCAACCCGTTATTTATGATCTACCATTTCTCCAAGGTGCCAAATATCAAAGAAACTTGTTCTTTAATCGCAGTTATTTTAACATTCTGCTGTATATAATCCAGCACTTGGTCCCAAAAGTTCGCAATCTTGGGGCAGTCCTGTAAGCTGTGTTTCAGGTCTGCTTTAGGTTGTTGGCACTTTGGACATCTACTCTTGGAACTGTCAGTTTTTGTTAACAAAAAAAATGAAAAATGCCTGAATCATCAAGCATTATTATTATTATTATTGATTATTATTATTGGGACGCCCTTCCCCACCAAGCTGAACCATTTTAATTTCAAGATACTTACTAGGGAAGGTGTCACCGGTAGCATCCCCTGCAGAGCAAACAAAATGGCGGGCCAACAGGAATCTATGACACATGACAAAGGGGGTTAGGTTAAAGTACCAACTACACCTTTTCTGGGAAGTATCTTGAGGGCAGGTGGTATCCAGAGTTGAAATTAAAATGGTTTAGCTCTGGGGAGCCCGTTCCATTCCCGATAAAAAAAATTTTTACAAAAAATTAAAAAGTGTGGCATCAGGGGAAAGACTGCTTCTTGAAATGTTTCTATATTAGGTAGATTTTTTTGTAACATTGAGACACTTTTTTGAGAAAAAAAAAACATAAATTGAAGAAATAAACCCTCAATATTAAAAATGACTACCACTAAGAGCAAACCAAAATTATAGTGAGATATTCATAATCAGACAGAGCCCGCTTGAAACCAAATGGAGATGAGGTTTACCTTTATTTCTATTTGGATTCCAAATGTGTACATTCCAAGCCAAAAAAACAGTACAAATAACTTTGTAAAGATTTGGCAGTATGTAGGCCCTTGGTTTCTGAAATGGTCTGCAGTACATTATTTGGCAATACAAAGGAAGCCCATCCAGTGCCACAGTGGTTAAAAAAACAATTTACATTCAAAACCATTTCACTTTGCATCGTGTTGTTAAAGCAAGCTATTTATAAGGGCGGTTTTCTGCATTCTCAAGTGCAAATGGCATTCGTCTTCTCTAAACAGTGTTTAGAGCTAATTTAGCATTAGCTATAAACACTCCTGCAAGCCAATTTGAGGAAATGAGAGCACGATTGTACGCTCTCTGCTTTTACTTACAGACAATATTTTATTAAATAGTGAGTGCCACCACAGAGGGATGAGGGAGGACAGCTTTATAAACTCTGGAGATCTTTGTGGTGGCAGTCCAGAGGTGCGAAGTACAGTACAGTATATTGGCTGCAAAACAGAACTAAAAAGTCACACAGAAAAGAGTGCACCACATTTATTGGTTATAATTGGTGCAGAACTTTGTTGGTCATAAAGAGGATTCTAATTTGCTTTGTAATCTCCCAATCTTCCAATTTCCACTACATGTGTGTACTCCTTAGTTATTAAGTACTCAAAAGTTTTCAATGTAAGCTCTTGGCTGGAAAATATGTCTTGCTATATTTACTTACTATACTTTTATCATACTATACTTTGTCTGAAAGAGTAGCTCAGTGGTAATGTTAATGCTCTCTTTGTGACCTCGGGCAAGTCAATCACTTTACCTCCTTGTACCTCAGGCACCAAAATTAGATTGTAAACTCTGAAAGCAAGAACTCATTGCACCTGTAAAATGTTATGTATAGCACTGTGTAGACGATCAGTGATACAGGTATGATCAGAGTGCAACAGCTATTCAGTGAATTATATTTGGTTATACAGCTGCAGCGGCCGTTTTTCTAACAAATCACGCGTTGTTTACATCGGAATACCGATGTCATGACGCGCAATGTCTTCCAACCTTTCCGCCTTAAGACGCCAGTGCGGCGAGTGCAGAAAATGGCATTTTAGAGTTCTGGTTTTTAAGCAACTTAAATTGACGAAGTAGCACAGTACTGTACACATTGCAATTCATTCATTTCATTATCCCCAAAGAAACAGAATCCATGAAATTCAACAAAGCAACCGCGATAAGCGCGGGTACCTGGGGCGATTGGCCGCATTCATGCTACGTGGAGTACGGCAGAGCACACGAAATCGCCGCTGTGATTTTTTTGACTACATGCCGCTGCAGCTGTATGCAGTGTATATCTTGCAAAACAGCTGCAAGAATGTGTATTTTAAACCAAAGGGATTCGAATAATTACTGCTCCTTATTTCTTCTGTAAAACATTACAGCCTTTACAGGTTACTAAAACTACCTACTTTGCATCCAGCTAAAGTATAAATTAGAGAAGTCTAATTTCCCTTGCTGTAGGGCAGATGTATGCACATCTGACCCAAAGGCTGCCAATGAACCAAAGTAAGCAAGAAGCATCAGTGGGGATGATATACTGTACAATAAAGAGATGGGGCATAAAGTAAGGGAGGGGACACATGAAAAATAACCGTATAGAAGACACAAGGAAAGAGAAGTACTTTGTAATTTTGCTGTTGTAATTGCTAACCCCATAAACCGTAGTGAACCATCCTATGTGACCCTGATCACATCTATTTGGTCCCTTGACACTTGGAATTAGGATTGCCCTGTCATAAGATTTAGACTAGTGGGGTGAATACACATTTAATTGAATGCCTCTTTCAAATGCTATTAGTGTTAGAGACAGCAATGCATTGGGACTCTCACTCTATACAGTATGATACTGATCATACACCTTATACTAATGTGTAATGGTTTGTAATGTATTCAGATGGAAGCCCAACTGCTGAAATTAATGATGGTTTTAAAGCTCAGCAACAAACCCAGCACTTAATAGGTTATGCAGCCCACATTTCCCAGAGAATGAATGATTTTACTACAAGAAACTGCTAAGACAGCCTGGGAAAATAAAGTCCTCTGACAGACTGCAAATCACACCGATGCAATGGCAGGAGGTAAAATGGATTATGCTATCTTGCGAGATCCATAACTCGAGAAGTGACAGGAGAAGGCGAGTTACGAAGCCATCGAATAGCGACAGTAAAAAGATATAGGTTTGCCTGTTGTCATTTGAGATGATATTTGTACATAGAAGAGAAGCCAGATAATTTAAGAAAATATCTACAATATTGCGGGCTTTAAATAACCTAAGAGGATCATTAAAAAAAGTCTTGTAGTCTGTAGTGTGCAATTTCTTGAACAGTAAAAAAAAAAAAAGCCTGCTTGAGTAAATAACTCCTAAAGTGCTAAGGTCTTGTCATAGTACAAATGCTGATTATACTCAATATTATATTAAAATTTCTGACTTTATAGCATCCAGCTAGTATGTCCTTTTTAAAGTATTTATGCACTACACAACTGAAAATGAAAAATACTGTGCACTATAGAATGGTATAGGCATTTAGACAAAATGAAACCCACGCGTAGTAAGTTTAAAATATATATCCGTTTTACACAGTGATAGAGTAATTCACCGAAGCTTATGAGTCATAGCAATTGGAAAGTGGATTTCTCATTGCGTGAATGGTATCTGGTAACCCTTCTCTAAGGGTGCATGCACGTACTGTAGGTAGGGTTGCCAGGTGGCTTCTCCAAAAATATTGGACGCAATGGTGAAAGTTGCGTCAGGTCACTATGTCCAGGGAGGAAAATACTGGACACATACATGTCCAGTATTATAGTACCTCTCATTTTTTACAGGACATAGTATCGAAATACAGGACAGTCCAGTTCAATCCTGGACATCTGGCAACCCTAACTGTAGGTAGCATTCATGTCAGCTACTGTACTGCTGTGCAGCAGGAAGGACAGTTACAAGAGTTCATCAATCAAAATGTGACATGAGGAAGATCCCTAATGGAATTGAAACATTTGAAAATGTAAATTCATTACTGACTGACCTCACTCATGCTTGAGATATCAAATCAGGACACAGAATGAGGGTTCCCTAGGCACACCTAGAATAGGGTAATGAAATCATAGAAAATGCTGGTGCTCCTGCTCAGATGGACCTTCGCGTGCGGTCCCATACAGAAATATGTATAAAGGAGGTACAATTTAATGAAGCCAAGCAAAACCAACGTTTTGGTTGCTCCATGCAACCTTTGTCAAGGTGAGGGCTACAGTGAAGTAAAGACATAACAATATATAGATATATAGATATATAGATATATATATATCAAATAAAAAGATCACTTGTGAGCACATTCACATGTCTTAGGCCTGGGCCAGGGTTCCAGCTGGCGTGCAGAGGCGCGCTGAGGCTCAGGTAAAGCGGGTGCTTTCCCTGGCCTTAGACAGCGCGACGCCCGGGGGTGTGTCGGCGGGTGGGCCAGTGACGTCACGGAGTTGGTTCGCCCTCATTGGGCGAACCGCTCACGTGACCGGCCCTGCGCTCCGGCGAGCGCTGAAATGTAAAATTCTGCTAAGACCTACGCTTCTGCGCGCTTGCGGAAGCGAAGGCGAGCCCCTACTAAAGCCGCTCTCATTGCGGCTGTAGGGGCTCACAGGTAAGTACAAGCGCGCCTCAGCACGGTGACCATGCCCGAGGCCTTAGACAGGTCAGCAACTTCCATTAGATCCTATGAAAACACTGATATTCTGCATTACCGCATGACATTTTGCCTTATCAGTAGGTCAAATAAAGTTGTATATTAATCACACAATGTTAACCTTACATGAAAACATATGGATTGAAGTGTTTCTTAATTGGGATGCAGCCTGCCCTTAGGTTGGGCTGTGAAAGGCCACTCATTTGTAGGGAGTGTTACAGATTAGAAAGCAGTTTTTAACATCCATGATCTCAGCCACAGAAATCTGATTTATTTATCAGTGTTTCTTTGGCTCCAAAACAACACATTTTCCTTAATTGGAGCGACAGGACAGTGATAGCTAAGGTAAGAAGAGGAAATATGCCTTTAAGGTTTAATTTCTTTGGCCATTAAGATAAATAACAATGTACAATGTACAATGTACACAAAGGTAACAACTGTATATATATACACACACGATATATATACATATATATATATACAGTATATATATAATATATATATATCTCAAACAAAGCATCAGCTTGGAAAATACGTTACAAAACTTTGTCTTACCTGTGCGTTCTGGATCTGTATGGCTCCCTGAGGGATAGCTTGGGTCACTACCTGACCCTGGGAAGTTACCATGGCAACCGGTTGGTAAAGTGCCCCACCTAGCAAAGACAATGTTATAAAGGGGAAAATGAGAGATGCAGTCTAGAGAGACAGACCAGGCTATTGCAAATTGTGTGTGTGTGTCTGTGTGTGTGTATGTATGTATGTATGTGTGTGTGTATGTATGTATGTATGTATGTATGTATGTATGTATGTATGTATGTATGTATGTATGTATATATATATATATATATATACATATATATATATATATATCATGTTAACCAAGCTTAATTATCAAGATGCACTGTTTTTAAGTAAAACCCTTTCTTGCTTTATCCATTGTAACATCGCCGGAAAAGAGATCAGTGTACCTCGAAAGCTCGCACAAATGAAAGCATTTCCTTAGCCACAGAACGGTATTGTCTATTAGTTTTTTATTATATATATATATATATATATATATATTTATTTTTTATTTTTTATTCAGTCCGTACAGGGTGCTCAGCTTTGCATAATTAATCTCTGTCCTGAAAACCTAATTTTTCCTGATGCCTAGGAAAAGGACTACAAGGAACTGAAACACATCAAAAATATGATGGCAATGGATGGATTCAAGTTTGTTTGTGGTATATTTTAAAATAGTGTTACACATTGTGTGTGCGGCAAGTGTTGGTTATATTACGTGAATATTCAAAGATCTTCCTTCTTAAGGGCCTTTTTGTGATGCCTACATACTGTAACTGAATGTCACAAAGGCATTCCAGTAATTAAACAAAACACACAGTAGAACAATTTATAAATTCATAATCAAATTTCTGAAGATGTCCACTCTCAATTTAGCATTTTACATGCTGAATGTTTGCTGCCTTTGGTTTAGATCTTAACCGACTATAGCTAGATGGGGGGTTATTCTTAAAGGAGCTAATTTCAAAGAGATTTTAGCTAAACACTGGGAAATGTCTCAATGTAATCCAATGTTAGGTTCAGTTACAGCTTATTAACCTAATGTGGATATAGAAAAGCTATAGTCGGTTAAGATCTAAACCAAAGGCAGCAAACAATCAGCATTGAATGCCATGGGGAAGAGCGCGGGGCCTCTCTAACCGCTGCGCCCCCCTAGAAATTCTCAGGGGGCGCACCCCCCAGTTTGCGCACTGCTGCTGTATGTTACAGTACATTAGTCTTCAGGGCACAATCCTCTCTTGGTACTCTTCCCATCGAAACACACATTGAGTAAAGTGTACATCTCCAATTTCTGCGGCTCCCACCTCTGCAACATTGCTACAGTACATATGTCCTTTTCTCACTACGCAATCCATCCAAATGATGAATTCACTTTTAATATCCCAACTGGATTACTGTAACCTGCTCCTAGTCGGTCCTCTTTTGACTGCCCCCCCTCTCTAGTCCATCCTAAATGCTGCTGCCAGACTCATCTACCTCACCAATTATTATACGTCTGCTACTTCATTATGCAAATTCTAACACTGACTAACAATACCCAGCAGAATCAAATTCTGTACACCTACTGTACAAAGCTCTCCACGATGCAGCCCATCTACATTACCAAAGTACTCTCCCACACACGGTCTCCACTACGCTCATGACCTACGGCTCTCCTCTTCCCTTATTACTTCTTATTCCCAACTGTGGGACGCCTTACTCTATCCTTACACTATCAGGCGCTCCGCCACCTTTCTCAATTTGAAAAGTTCCCTCAAAACCCACCATTTTAAAGAGGCCTACAAAGCACTCTCCTAGCAATCTTACAGTTATTACTGCACCAAGCAGAGTGGACTTATACACCCACCTACCCATGTGACATCACTCTTCCATTCCATATACAGTTGGTCCTCGCTTATCCGCCGTCGAATAACGGAACATCGGATTGCGGGTCCAGGTTAAACCGCGGCGGTGAGTGTCGGATAAGCGGTTCTAACATCAGATAAACCTCTCTGGGCAGAGTCATCATTACCTATTGTTTCATGTGTTTTACATTATACTGCATGTTTTTTATGTTTAGTCCTTAGCCCCAGATTGTACTGTGCTGTGGAATACTATACGTGTATGTTGGCACCATATAAATCAAAGATAACAATGAAAACAGAATGTTGACTATTTCTCAGTGTCTTTGAATTTTTTTATTTCACTCCTCGAGAATTACAAGCAGTGGTTTATGAGAAAAAATATTATTACAGAAATCCCCCAAAATCTCTGAACTGCAATATTATAAAAAGAGAAGATAAGAATCACTATAAAAAGCACACAAAGGCTTGTAAAAACGATAGAATCAACAAAATATAATGACTTAAATTGCGTGGGTGACTGCTGCTTAAATAAAATGAAATCTAAATAATGTATAAATATATTTATAGAAATAAACTGGTATAACTCCGATATTAATATTTGTTGATGGTCATATGAAAATCTGTCAAGTCAGACCTGTGTTTCATGAAACTAAAGGTAATGCTGCATATCCAGCAAAGCAAAAAGGTACAGAGTACAGCAAGGGTAACTGCATTTTAAAACTCATTACTACACCTAGTACCAGGAGCGTAACCAGAAATTCTTTTTGAGGGGTGCAACTTTTACCTGCCGTCCGTGATGTCGTGGCGTCATGATGTCACATCATCACGTAACGGCGTGTTGCCATGGCAACGCATCACCACATGATGTCACATCGCCATGATCCCGCGACGTTGATGGATGGCTTTTCTCATACAGAGGTCGCGCTCTCTCATCCAGCAATTAGTTTCATTGCTGTGGGGAAGAGCGTGGGGCCTCTGTAATTTTTGGGGGGTCAAATGCACCCTTGCACTACCCCCCCCCCCTTCCGGTTGAGCTACTGCATAGTACGGAAGATATCCTCTTTCTTTTATATTTTTACACTATGATATTGACTTTGGGATTTCCTCTTTTTGGAAATTTTTATTTTTGAACTTGTCTCTAATAAAGTCAACTGTGAATTCTGAAAGGATATCAAATTGGTAAATACAATACAAAAGTGTTCAAAAAGTGTAAAAAATAAATAAATAAAAAATAAACCTTCCCCTATACAAAGTGCAAGAACATAAAATAGTTAAGCGTGCATTTACTTGCCTAACATGGGATCCCCCACACTTGGTACAGTCACGAAAACATTATCCAGCTTATAAATGGCAAATATTTAAATTCGGAGTGTGGACATGATGGCATCCTGATATCAATGATGCGGTTGTCCTCCGTTGGCACAGACTTGTCAATAAACCTTTTTTGCCACTCGCACACAACCAAGATGGCCAAAAACCAGGACGTTCCCTCACTTTGCCCTTTTCCAAGATGGAGGATAAAATTAGCTGCACCTGTCCTTGGGCTTTAAGTAGGAGCCATTTATTCCCAGCCAGTGCCCAAGCAAGGTGTCTGATCCTTGTGCTCCTGGACACCGTTTGGTTTCCTGCTTTACTCTTTGCCTGCGATGTACCTCTCTCTGGACCCGGATTCTGTTTGCCTCTCTCCTGCTAGGACCTTGCAACTGTAACCCCAACTATACTGTGTACTGTGCTTTGACCTTGGAATGATGACCCCGACCATGGACTGTGACCTGGACATTTCCCTCTATCAGGACTTAGTCCCAAGGCCTGTGATCAGTTCCCATATCCTGCCTCAGCCCTGCGAGTCGGCCACCTGGTTACAGACGATCATGGTCACACCTGATACAGTATCTGCAGTACGGTACAACTCATATGCCAAGTTCTAAGCTTACTGTACATTTGAGTGACAGGTATGGAATAAGTAATGTTAATACTGTAGAGAAATTCTGGCTTCAATGAGGAACACTTCGTTAAAAGGGATCCCCTGGCTGTGAAGAAATAAAATATTTAATTTTTTTATGTGAAATGCGGTAATAAAGAAAATGGTAACGGGTAACCAAATGCCGTTACGGCTTCCTATTGGCCACCAGAGGAGCCGAACCACGGTGGACTTTTGGTTCTTCTACAAAACTATTCTTGTCCAGGAGTCTAAAACTTAAAAAAAGCCGTTTTAAAGTCAGATGTCCACTCGAAGGACAACAATAAGTGCAATTTGGAGTACTTCTAGACTCAAATACTGTAAAACAACATTTTATTTGAAAAGTACTAGCTTTGAAGAGTGAAATTTATCGAAGTCTATAAATTTACTCATACAGTGAGAAACACAGACTTCTAATAAGTAGGACTCAATAAAAATGAGATCGATTTTGCAAGTGTGTTGTTGCTGGTAAAAGGTGAGAGTTCTATCCAGAGGGCAGAATCTAAATGACGTGTGGACTATTTTTTTCTGCCATTTTATTGCCTTTTTGTGACAACTACTAAAGTTTGTAAAAAAAAAAAATGATAAGCTGCAATATCGAGCACAACCAACGTGCCTTACCCAATTCTTATTTTCTGTCCAAGAATCTCAGGGCTGTTAAAATTACCAAGTGCATCACCCTCACTAATTAAAACACACATACACTGGTATGTAAATGACATGAATAATGAACCAGACACTTGGGGCATTTTTATTAAAAAAAAATGTAAAAGCACCAAATAATAAACAATACAATAGGGTCAATGTACAGTATAAAGCGTTACTATATATTTTGTCTTAAAACTGATGCATAGAAGAGCAAATTAGTGTCTCCTCGCACCAGTGTGCACGTCAATTTTTCTGCACACATGAAATAATTATGCTTGGGCATGAAGTTAGAGGCGTAGTTTAGATATTGTCTGTGGCTGACATAAATTATATGTACTATTGAACTTCTAGTATGCGCCATCTTTGTGTGCCATAAATGTGTCAAAATTGGCCATACATTTTTCTTAGAATGAAAGACAAATGCAAGTAGATGCAAAGAATTCTTAATGCCTTCACGTGTATAAACATGATGCACACTATATAAACAATGAGAAAACCTGCGCTAAATGTAAGAAAATTAATAATGACATAACAACAGTTGCAGCTAATTGTTTAAAAGAAGAATTATATTGTAGCGCACTTTCCCCCACCCTCTAGGAGATATGGCAACTACGGTAGGTGTGGTGCGTTACCTGGGCCTGAACCTCCGCTGCTGGGAGCCTGGGGTGTACCTGATCCTTCGGGTGATAGCACCTCCACCTGCGCGGGATCCTAACAATGTGGGATAACCCCGTGCAGGACAATATAAGGAATACACACTGATATGATATAACACTTTTACTGCACACATATGAATAATAGTAATAGACAGAACCACTCAGGCCTCGCAGGACCATACCCCCTCACTGTGCCACGCCAACACCGTGTCCACACCCCTGTGGGGTTTACCCCAAAGTACTGAGGTGCCCCTGGGCACCCAACCACTTGGGTGTCCCAAAGAGTCAACCCACCCAAGTGTGAGACAGCGCTGCCCCAATAACGTGTGTAGAGTTGGTGCACTTGGAGTACCTGCCCAGGTACTCCTGCACCCAGGTATGGCCAGAAGATGAAGTGGATCCACTGATCCCAGTGATGTTAGCGTAGCCTCCACCTTTATGTGGGGTGGTGTCCTGCGTGAACGGTGCCACCATGAAGAGTGTCTCTGATCAGCAGGGGGGGGGGCTGATCTGGTCCCAGACCACTGAAGTCCAGGATGCAGCCGCGCCCTGGCTGTGTCCCTCACACTGGCACTACAGAAGCAGTGTCCCTTACTACTGGGCCTGTCCCTGCAGCAACCACAAGCTGAGAGGAGTCGGGCCCAATAGGGGGTCTCTGGCCTAGTGCAGGTGCCACAGACACCTGCATATACAACCTACCCTGACAATGTCCCAGCTCCGACTGCCAGGCGTGTCTCAGCACGTGAAATGTATCTCTCCCAAGCAGGGAATTCTTGCAGCCCTATTGGCTGTGTGGCGTCAGATGATCTTGCACCCCCAGGAGCTGCTGGGTAATGTAGTTCCCCTGTGGTGCTGCTCTGATAATGGCCGCCGCTAGTGCTGCGTTCTGTGCATGCGCACCATCCCTCCTACTGGCCGCCGCACCGGGAACCCTCTCTGCGCAGGCCCACGGTGGACTGTGCATGTGCGCACAAACCAAGATAGCGCGCCTTGCTAAGGGAGCCACCAAGAGCCTCCGACGACTTGGTCGCCTCCCTAAGCAACCGGAAATCTGCCTGCAGCCCTGGCACCTCTCCCCACGCTCACCCCAGCCTCTGTTGCCAGCCACAGCTGCAGAAAGAGGTAAGGGGACAACAGGGGACCAGGGGGAGCCCAGGCTATACTATTTTTGGACACAATGCACTCTTTGTTTTCAAAAAACAATTCTTTAAACACAGGCCCCAATATCTGTAGAACTGGGGATTTGTGGGGAAGAAGAAATAGCTGAAGAATGGTTACAAAAAAACAGAAAATGCGGTTGCTGTAGAATTACAGATCATTTAAATAAATCTTGACAAACAGGAGGCTCTGAGGGGTTAAAATAATTCTCCTGAGTACGGCACAATACTCACTTTCTACTTCAGGAGAATAATGTATCACATCATGAGAGATTTGTGGTATTATTCACATGCAAAGAAACTAGGAATTTCCTGGCCTTCCCTCCCTTGGGAGCAGAACACAATAAGGACAAGAAGTGAATAAGTTATAATGGGCACAAGCTGTCTCCATAGCTCAAAGAGTCAACATGAGAAGACAAAACATTACAAAAAACAGCTTTAACGAGACAGAGGGATTCAATAACTATATCCAGTCTAGTAGAGAGGAGGAGTGTTTGAGACAGTCGACTGTGCAGTAAAAGACTGGTTCAAAATGAACGCCAGCTCCGTTAGACCTCAACAGTGATATTCACTTTGCACTTCTATCAGCCTACTTAGACCTACATCTCAGAGTTCTGTACAAATTGTCTGCTGCTTTAACGTGTGTGTGTGTGTGTGTTTGTATGTGCATTATATATACACACACAGACACATTAAAGCAGCAGGCAATTTGTACAAGACTTTGAGATCTAGGTCTAAAAAGGCCGATAGAAGTGCAAAGTGAAAGTGAATATCACTGTATATATATATTGGCTCATCCTAGCTGTGTTCCTCGTGTTTACTGTTAATGATTGGTGGGCTTTTTATAAGAGCACCTGTCTCTTTGTGCTAGCAAGTAGTGACAGGGGCAAATGGAGTGGGTTTTGTGATAACATCACGATCATGAAGTTATCTATTGATTTTACCCCTTCATTGTCAGAGAGACCTGCAACATACCTTTGTATAACACAAAGACATTTCGTAATTTTTTTACAGCAACACCATCTCTCGCTTTTGTTGATGAATGCATGCGAGGAGACAAAGACAAAGTACTTCCCTATAACACCGTCAGCATGTCATACGCCCTACGCGTTTCTCTCTGAGGGTGAAGCTTTGTCAGGGGAAGATCAGGAACGTACGACATGCTGACGTAGTTACAGGGAAGTACTTTGTCTTTGTCTCCTCGCATGCATTCATCACTGTGTTTCTGTGTATCGTCTTGTGCAACAATCATATTATGACCAATAGGTATTACTATCACAATTTTCTCTACCCGTATTCTGCCTCCCTTGTTCACAGGCTCTGGTTAGTGGGTCTGCAGTATGTGTATTTCACACAAAGTGAATACATTTGTCATGAGAGGGTGGATGAAGTTGCAATTTGTATTTACATTGTATGTGCAGCAGTGGAGAAATCTTTTTCAGTCATTTTGTTTACAATTTAGCAACAACTTTGTAACTGTGTTGCACTCCACATGGCATTAATACTTACATAGTTTAGCTTGAGGTAACATGCCACCCTTATTTGATTGGATGCAATTATTGAGTCTGATACATCATGCTCAACTGTGTATCGTGATTAGATCAGCATTAAAATTATGCAGTGATGTTAGAGCTGCATCATGCTCCTTCTGGAATTTATATTTAGATAGCTAGCACAGTTCACCAAGACTCTATATTATATGCTTATGCTGCAGGTTCATCCGCTGTAGACCTATTTTGATACGGTGGTTAATTAATATATATACCATCCGTATGCATGAACATGCATGATTGACACACTGTGTATAACTGTGTATTTGGATTAGATTAGTATTAATATTATGTAGTGATGTTGGAGCTGTGTCATGCTTCTCATGACTTTTATATTTAGTTAGTTAACTCAGTTATCTACACTACATGTCTATTTAGTGCAGATAATTTAGACACAGTGGCTAATGAGTGTATATTATTTGCATGCATTACCTGACTATCTCTGCAAGATATCAGGCTAATTAGCATCTATTATATTGAGAAATTGACTTACTTTATTCCCTGTAAACTTTACTGTTTATTTTAAATTGACACACTTTAATTTCTATTATAAGCATGTGTAGACATATATTATTTTATATAATTAAAAGTTATGTTTTAACTGCCTTTGAGTGCACCACTAAATGTGCTTCTTTATGGAGGGAAATTGGTAATTCCAGTTACTCTTCTTTTGATAAAATATATTAATCTAAGCACAAAGGTAGCACCAGTTGCCATGTCAGGTAACTTAGGCACCCTCATTATTTCATTCATATAATATTGGTGAGGGTTGTATTGTCATTGTGTGTGATTATTCAGACAAGATACCACTGATTTTCTCAATGGCCTTAACAAAATCAACCAACACACTGCTACTGTAGTTACCATGGATGTAGAATCCCTTTACAGCAACATCCCCCCCAAGGATGGTATTGAGGCATGATTGCAATTCCTTACAACATCACCCCTTGATCAGAGATACAGCGCTGAAGTAATTACTAAACTGATAGAATACACCCTCACACACAACTACTTCAGCTTCAACAAGGAAATGTACCTACAACTAATGGGGACTGCAATGGGTACCAATATGGCACCGCAATATGCCAATCTTTTCATGGTAAATCTTGAACAAAGATTCCTAACTACATGCCCCCACAAATATTACAGATACATTGATGACCTGTTTATAATATAGACAGAGGGTGAAGGATACCTAAAACAATTCCACGAGTCCCAGAACTCATTCCATCCATCAATTAAACTCAAAATTGATTATTCGGCAAACCTAGTAAACGTTCTAGATACAAAAATAACACTAAAAAATGGCAAACTACACACATCTGTCTACAAGAAACCTACAGACAGATGCAGTTACCTCCACAACTCCAGTTTTCATCCCACTCACAAAACAAGACATCATACACAGCCAGGCTATAAAATACTACCGCATATGCGCTGACAATGAAGACAGAAGCAGACATCACACAACCCTGACCGAATCGTTCAGACAGAAGGGATACAAGCCAAAGACTATTGCCAGAACTATTACATCTGCAGTGAAAGCCCCACGAGAACACCTACTACAATACAGACAGAAAGAACCTACCACATGCATCCCACTAGAGGCCACTTACAACCCTACCCTAGAGGGAATACGAAAATTAATCAAAGATCTGCAACCCATGCTGGTAGAGGACGTGACATTAAAATAAATCTTCCCCAAACCTCCCATTCTTGCATTCCGGCAATCATCAAACCTCAAACAGAAATTAGTCGACAGAAAACTTCATAACGAAGTTATGAACAGAAGACACTGATAATGGCACAAAACCGTGCAACACACATTGCAAACTCAGGATACATATATGCCAAGATCCCACAGCCAGTCACAACCATAGAACATTCAATGTTAAAGGATCATACTGCTGCACATCCAGGGATGTACAGTAGAATATACAGTATGATTGAATGTAACAAATGTGACCAAGGATGCTACTGTGCATTGGTGAAACCAGCGAAAAAACTTCAAAGCAGAATGAATATGCACAGGCACTCTACTGTATACAACACCATGAAGAAGGAAGATACTGCTCACCAGTGGACATCATTTCTCACAACCAGATCATTCCATAAATGATTAAAAATCTAAATCCTCAATGGAATGTTTAAACGCACCCAAGCACGGAAAACATTTGAACTCAGAATGTTTGACACCAAAACAAGAGGACTTAATGCGGATATGGGGTTTCTCACACACTATCACAATTGTTTGTAATTATCCTGCCTTCCTCTCTGCCAATGTTCTTATCCACACCTTCCCCCCTGCCACCCCATATCACCCTTCCCCCTCCATGCTGTTCTTTGTCACCGTGTTATTACCCTTCCAATGTCTTCGGACATCCCTTTCTCACACCACCTTATCTACATCTTTGTTTTTTTTTTTGTTTTTCTGATTTCCTAACCTCTATTTTAGCCATAGATTCCTTTGTAAACCAGTATTGCTGACATGAGGAAGAGAGGAGAACTCTCGAAACTTGTTCTATGACATAAATTGTTAGTCCAAATAAAAATGTTATCACCTAATACTGAAGTACTCATTTATTCTGCACTATCGCAACTGGACTAACACAGCTATTTCCGTTATATATATAGACAGAAGGAACGTTGCAGCCATAAGTATGAGATTTTCCCCTCAGTCAGCTTCTTAATGCTGGTATACGGATGAATATTGTCTCACGCCTCCCTTACACTGGGAATTACTGATTAGCACAGTCATTAGGAAGCACAGAGAATGGGAACAAGTTATGGTCACCCCAGCAACATTTCCACTCCCTCTGCACTGGGGAAGGGAGAATAGGCTGCTGGGTTGGTAAGTGGTTAAGGGCAGCAGCAGGTGTTGCCCACCACTGATCTATGCCAGGGCTGAGAAAACTTTTTACACTGAGCCCCCCTTTTCATCTGTGATATTAGTCAGGCCCCCTCCCCTGCCTGATGTAATCCAAATTACATGACTTTTTTTTATTAATCGGTATAACATTTTTAAAACTGTAAAACATGACACGTTATAGGTTTGTTTTTAAATAAATCAGCATAAGATAATACTGACTGCAATTTTTTTGTCCCCCCATCCTCTCTCTGATCCTCTCTCCCCCTCCTCCTCCTCATCTCTCCCCCTCCTTCTCACCATCATCGCTCTTCTCTCCCCCTCCTCATCATCCCTCCCCTCCTCCTCCAGCTCTCTCATCCTCCTCCATGCCTACCTGTGGAACAGGGTGATGATAGAGGTAGGCGGGGGGAAGGAGGGAGAGATGATAACTGTAGCGGCAGGTCACCAAAGTGAAGCAGAGGAGCAGCCGGTAGAGGAGTTAGGCTGGGGCCATGGTACTGCAGACGGTGCGGAAGCGTCCGCATGCTGAGCGAACATACTGCCTTAAGGCAGTGTTCACATCCATGCGGCGTGCAGGCCCGTCCGGCGGGAAGCAGGAGGGGGCGCGTGAGAAATCAGTTAAACTGATTTCTCAGCGCAACAGACAGGTCATGTGAGTTGTTCGCCCAATGACGGTGAACCAGCTCCATGATGTAACTGGCACGCCCCTAGACATGCCCACGGACGGCGTGCGTACCATGGCTAAAAACCGCACCCGCTTCAAGCGGGTGATGTCACGACTGCGAGTGCCTCTGCACGGGCGAAGGCACTATGGACCTGGCCTTAGGAGTTGCACGGAGGCCGAGCAAAACGCCCAGGGAGGAGCGCGCTGCAGCAGCATAGACTTCGGAAGTAAGAAAGACTTCCTGGTCAGACTGCTGAGGCACGCTCCTCCCCGGCCATCCTGCTCTGCCTCAGTGCAACTACTAAGGCTGAGTCCATAGACATTTCTCCGATATGGAGGCGCACGGAGGCTGAGGCACACTCCTCCCCGGACATACCGCTCTACCTCAGTGCAAGTCCTAACTCCTCTGCAGGCTGCTCCTCTGTTTCACTCTGGCAGCTTGCTGTCACGTTCCATCCTCTTCCCCCGACTGCCTCTATCACCACACCCTACAAAATCTTGCCTCCCCCCAGTTTGCACACCTCTGATCTATGCCATTAATCCACAAAAAAAGACAAAGATATTTCACACTACACTGCATAGGTTTTACTTTAACCAGCTAATAACTCTACCCATCTTTAGAAAGCTTCAATAATTGTTGCCTTGATGTTACTCAGATACAACCTTTTTGTAACATTCAGTAGCATCCTAGAAATTTTAGGAGTGCTTTTAACCCCTTCATCCCAAGGGCGCTGCAACACATCACTCAGCAACAACAAAAACTCCCATATAAAAGGAATGTAGCATGACCTCAATCATTCCCTAAAGATGTTCCCTAATTTAGGATAGTACAGTATATGCATAATAGTTTAAAATGTAAAGTTCTTAGCATCTATGATGACAATGCCTTTCCTGTCCCATTTTGCTGTAGAGCATTGCAAATTATCTTTAGAGTTTATGAGGTTTGCCATTATTGGAGTCAGGAAGGAATTACATGTTTCCCTTATGTGACAGCATTGGATGATGTTTCACTGGGGTTTTCTGTTTGCCTTCCTCTGGATGAAAATATTGTAATGACAAACATAGGATAAGCATTAGTTGTCTAAATTTGGCATAGGTTGAACTTGATTGACATGTCTTTTTTCAACCTCATTGTAACAGGGACTTATCACTGTTTGAGAGAAACTGCCTCTAAATCCAGCAGTGAGCTGGTTAATTGCACACAGGCAATCAACCAGACTCCACCTGGCTGATTAGGACTCTGAGAAATGCCTGATGTGAGAAACAGGAGAGAGATTCCTTAGCTCACATTTGGGTTGACAGAAGGAAAGAAGAAGCCTGCACACAGACACTGTCTTGAGCACAAAACCTGTGCTGAGATCTATATTTCGTGGAAACAGATGACCCAGGAACCTGCGAGAGACTGACATGGAGGGCAACCTGGTTAAGGTACCTCCTGAGACTTTGTGGTGATAGGCTGGCAATGGGAATATCCCTCCAGTCCTGCAGATAGGGTCTGGTGAAGTACGTTAGCCCTTATAAAGGGATAGGGGTGTGTTATTTTGTTGTTTTTGTATGTTTTGCCTGGATAAAGGAACTGGCTCAATAAAGCCAAGCCATCATATCACCCTAATCGGTCTCCATTAAATGTACCTCTGCACACATCTCTTACACAGGCCTATATATTAAAAGCTATCAAATATGTCAGGTTCTAATGCAATTGTTAAAAACTAAGTGTTGCAGGCCTGAGTGCCATCAGTTTAAAGCACAGTGTCCATTAGAAACATATGCTGTACCATAGTTGTAATAAAGTAAAATCATTTCCCCATGCAACATTTTCTCTATTCATTTCCGTTGTTGTTCCATCATTTAAAGCAATAAGATATTTCAGAAATTTGCTTTAATATATTTTAATAGCTAATTGTAAAAACACAAATAACCAATATAATGTAATATACCGTATATATTACTTTTATTAACCTGAAGAAGCAATGCACCCCAACTAAACACTGAAAATATTGGCATGTTGGCTTAGGGGGACCCTGCAGTTCCCACTCTGCAAACAAATGGGGAGGGAGGGGGGTACAAAAATTACAAATAAAAAAACAGTAGAAGGAACTGCTCCCTTAATTGTGAATTAAAAAGCAGTTGAAGAGTTGTGCTGATCAAAGCTCAGCAATACAGCCAACTTTAGAACAGCAAAACGAAAGACCATCTACGTATGTGATCAGGATGAAAAGTAAACATGACTTGCTCAATAACAGTTATGAGAGACGAGAGGGGGGGCGGGAAGAGGCTCTCATTTTTATTGGGACTTAACTGCAACATATTTTACAAAGGAGTATAGTATTTTTAAGGTGGAACATAGACAATGCTGGTTTATCAATGCATCACTTATCTCTAACAGACAGAGATCAGATAGAGTACTTTTACTCCTGTCCTATTTCTGGCTTTGGAAGGTTACACTGCAATATGAATACTGTAGACCTTCTATTTCCCACCTGATACAACTTGCGAGGAGTTGACGGTCGTCATGGAGATGTTCCCATGCTGCAGAGCTGATGCAGGTACCACAATCCCCTGTGGGTTATTGGATAAACCCGTCAGAGAGTTTGGAGAGTTCTGTAACATATCCTGAAATAACAGAAATGGTCATTTGTTATCATGCACACAGCATTACAATACAAAAACATGATGGTTATGGAGGATATCACCCATGGCTCTTTACTAAGCCTCATTGTGACAGTAACTTGAAAGCAATTTGTACATAATCATCACAGCTATTTTTCTCTGCATCAATAGACTTCAATTGGATAACCCTCATTAAAAGATACAATTCTCATATTTCAGACCACAATATACATGCCAAGTTCAACATTTTAGGTCCAATAGTTGATACTAGTTGGTACAGATTGATCACAATAATTATTATTTGCAAACCTAAACTTGTGCATTAAAAAAGGAAAAATACATTTACTTTAACATTTTCTTTTTCGCATCTGTTCTATTGATGTAAAAATAACGTTTGTAAAAAGGAAGTCAAGAAGCCATTAGCGTAAAGGCTTACATGACTGTCGCTCCGAATGAGCGGCCAGGCCAATAAGAACTATGCTTAAGGGAAAACAAATGATATATCAGTGGCTGGAGAAGTGGAGAGCCTACAGTTAACTCAGGAGAGGGAAAGGGGTGGAGCACAAAAAGGAAATTAAGTACAGTATGAGGAAGTTAAATATTCTAGTGCTCCTGGACCTGAGCAGATTTGCTAGATTGTAAAGTACTATGGAATGGGGAACCTATTGCAAGCATCCCATTTACTTTGTATGTTTCTGTATGTAATTCTATTTTTAAATAATAATAAAAAAGTGTTAAAAAAAAACAGAAACAAGAGATTTTAGTTAAAAATGTTTTTTTTTTTTAAAAGCTGTGGATATTAATTCTCATTGAAGCAAACACACAACATGCCAGCTAGAGCAGACCTGCTCTATAGATATATATACATATATATAGATCTGTAGGTGTCACTTTCTACAGTACAGAAGCTATTTTTTTAGATTTCTTATTTAATAAAACTACAAATATATTAAAAATATCATCATTTCATTTTCAAGTAAGTACAGGTCTCCACTTAAGGGGTCATCGCAATACTTTACAGTCAGTTTGAGAACCACAATTAAATATAGTTATTTTTGTTACATAAGAGACAGACAAGAACAGTCAGGAGTTAAGCTCAGTAATAGCAAAACCATTATATTTAATATTCAAGGACTCCATTTCCACAGGCTCAGTACCACAAGATTGGCGTAAAGCAGATGTGGTGCCTATATTTAAAAAGGGAGCTAGATCACACCCGGGGAATTACAGACCTGTAAGCCTGACTTCAATAGTAGGGAAACTACTTGAAGGTTTAATACAGGATAATATTCAGGAATACCTAATGGAAAACAAAATTATTAGTAATAGTCAGCATGGATTTATGAAGGATAGATCTTGCCAAACTAACCTTATTTGTTTCTTTGAGGAGGTAAGTAGGAATTTAGACCAGGGTAATGCAGTTGATGTGGTCTACTTAGATTTTGCAAAGGCTTTTGATACGGTTTCACACAAGAGGTTGGTGTACAAAATAAAGAAAATTGGACTCAGTAATAATATATGCACCTGGATTGAAAACTGGTTAAAGGACAGACAACAGAGGGTTTTCATAAATGGAACTTTTTCAAGTTGGGCTAAAGTCGTGAGTGGAGTACCTCAAGGATCGGTACTGGGACCCCTGCTTTTTAACTTGTTTATTAATGACCTTGAGGTTGGGATCGAGAGCAAAGTCTCCATCTTTGCTGATGATACTAAATTGTGTAAGGTAATAGAATCAGAGCAGGATGTAATTTCTCTTCAGAAGGACTTGGAGAGACTGGAAACGTGGGCAGGTAAATGGCAAATGAGGTTTAATACAGATAAATGTAAGGTTATGCATTTGGGATGCAAGAATAAAAAGGCGACTTACAAATTAAATGGAGATATATTGGGGGAATCCTTGATGGAGAAGGATTTAGGAGTGCTTGTAGACAGCAGGCTTAGCAATAGTGCCCAATGTCATGCAGTAGCTGCAAAGGCAAACAAGATCTTATCTTGCATCAAACGGGCAATAGATGGAAGGGAAGTAAACATAATTATGCCCCTTTACAAAGCATTAGTAAGACCACACCTTGAATATGGAGTACAATTTTGGGCACCAATCCTAAGAAAAGACATTATGGAACTAGAGAGAGTGCAGAGAAGAGCCACCAAATTAATAAAGGGGATGGACATTCTAACTTATGAGGAGAGGCTAGCTAAATTAGATTTATTTACGTTAGAAAAGAGGCGTCTAAGAGGGGATATGATAACTATATACAAATATATTCAGGGACAATACAAGGAGCTTTCAAAAGAACAATTCATCCCACGGGCAGTACAAAGGACTCGGGGCCATCCCTTAAGGTTGGAGGAAAGGAAATTTCACCAGCAACAAAGGAAAGGGTTTTTTACAGTAAGGGCAGTTAAAATGTGGAATTCATTACCCATGGAGACTGTGATGGCAGATACAATAGATTTGTTCAAAAAAAGGTTGGACATCTTTTTAGATGGGAAAGGTATACAGGGATATACCAAATAAGTATACATGGGAAGGATGTTGATCCAGGGATTAATCCGATTGCCAATTCTTGGAGTCAGGAAGGAATTAATTTTTCCTCTTTTTTGTTTGCCTTCCTATGGATCAATAAGTATAGATATAGAATAAAGTATCTGTTGTCTAAATTTAGCGTAGGCTGAACTTGATCAACCTCATCTACTATGTAACTATGTAATAACAATAAATGGTTTTATTAAATGTACAAAAGTTACACATTCAGTTTACAGACATTTCATGGACTGTCAAAGTAACATTTACAGACAGGATACAAATTGGGTTAACAGAGGTAGGATAGATCTTCAACGTGTTAGAAGAGGCACTACCTCAAGGAACCTACAATCTGTAGGCAGGGTAAATTAACATTGGGTACAGGGGATGAGAAAGGTGGTGAGTTTCAGAGACAATAGAGCAGCTGTAACATTACCAAAAAGCAGCTAATGGCAGCAACCAGCGGCACCTTTTGGCTGTGGCTGCTTCCTTTGGAGCGACTCAGGTGTTGTCACAGAGATTCTTTGTGGAATATATATATATATATATATATTTTTTTTGTCACAGCAGTGGAAGAACCTTGAAGAATGGACTGAAGATAGTTTTGGATGTTTAAAAAGGAGGCTCATTACTGCTTCCACTTTGTGGATTGGAAAGGTGCTGCTATTGTCCATGTGGTGTCATCTCATGGATTGAAAGGCAGCCAAATGGTGAACAGTTAGGAGTGATGGTGTCCTTTCATACTGGAAGAAGCGGTGCTACAGTCCTGATTTGGATGGTCTATACATTTTTACAGTATCCTTAAAGCAAGCTTTTTTTTTTACATACAGTACACAGTTCATAAAAATAACATATATACATACATGTACAGTATATCAAGTCAGAGAACGCAAGGGGGTTTCGTAGTCATATGGCTACTAGATATATATCTGGCTTTAAAGTGCCAATATGTCAAACTCAATGCAAAAATACAAGAGTCATTCTAAATCCTTTGTGGGGAACAGAAAAAAGCACAGGATATTTAAAAAAAATTTTTTTTAGTAAACAATACCAAATATGTTCAGCGTCCAAAGATTTTTGTTTCCAGGGTGACCTTCCTCAGAGAGTTCTGGTTACTTATATGTGTAGAGATGTGTCAAGATTTGTGATTCAGTAATAAAATTGTACCCATAATGATGTGGAGGTATCCTACTGTATCAATCATCATACTGTACTTTTGAGTTTCCATAACCTCTCTAGCTAGTCCCTTCCACCTTGTAGCATGAGCATAAACGGTCTTGAGCGATGAATGGCAGCGGAGCTACATGCGAAGCAAGACATAACGTTGAATGCGAGGTGAGGTGGGGGAGAGTAAGTGAGAGGTGAGGTGGGGGAGGGAGTGAGAAATCAGGTGGGGGAGTGTGAGTGAGAGGAAGATGGGTGGAAGTCACTGAGAGGGAGGTGGGGGAGTCAGTGAGAAGGAAGGGGAGAACAGTGAGTGAGAGGGAAAGAACAGTGAGGGAGAGGTAGGGTGGAAACCTGCGAGGGAGTGGGAGTGAGGGGGGAGAACAGCAAGGGAGAGGGATGGAGGAGAACAGTCAGGGAGACGGAAAACAGTGAGGGATGGCAGAGAACAGTGAAAGAGAGAGAGAGGATGAACATAGAGAGAGCGAGATATGGTGAGAACAGAGAGCGAGAAGGGGGGTTAGAACAGTGAGAGGAGGGGTAGAATAGTGAGAGAGGGGAGTAGAACAGTGAGATAGGGGTGAGAAAACAGAGAGAGCGAGTGGGAAGAACCGTGAGAGGAAGGGGGAAGAACAGTGAGACGGAGGGGGGTGAACACTGAGGAGAGGGGGTGAGAAGAGAGAGTGGTGGAGAGAGAGAGAGAGAGAGAGAGAGAGAGAGAGAGAGAGAGAGAGAGAGAGAGAGAGAGAGATGGGGGATAGAGAGAGAGAGATAAGGGAGAGAGAGAGGGGACAGTGAGAGAGAGATAAGGGAGAGAGAGAGAAGGGAACAGTGTGAGAGATCGGGGGAGAGATCAGGAGAGAGAGAGAGATCAGGAGAGAGAGAGAAATCAGGAGAGAAAGAGAGAGAGAGAGAGAGAGAGATCAGCACAGAAACAGAGAGGAGCAGAAAGAGAGGGCAGAGAGATCAGCACAGAGAGAGAGAGAGAGAGAGGTGGGGGGGAGAGACCAGCAGAGAGAGAGAGAGAGAGAGAGAGAGGGGAGAAAAAGATCAACAGAGAGAGAACAGCACAGAGAGAGCAAGTGGGTTGAGGTCAGCACAGAGCGAGAGCGATGTGTTTACCAAGTGGTTATATGAGGTCATAGGAGTTACAGGGAGGGGTTATATCTTAATAGATTGTGTGCCCTTTTAGCCCTTGATGTATATGTTGTCCACCACTGTCTTAAACCTAAAGAGTCATTTGCCCCCCTTGTTACCAGAAACATTTACAAATTTGACAAAAAAACAATTTATCAAACCAATGGGTGCTATGAAGCATATAAAATGAGGACAAGAGAGAAAAACAATATGTTGCTAAATAAGTAATGGAGAGGAGGATTTAATACTTATGGGGTTAACACAAGCATGGAACTATTTACAATCTATTTTTGGCTGCAAGCGCCTTCTCAAATTACAGCTTCACTGTGACGAATTTCTCACGTTTAATTATGTGCCTCTAATGCCAATATGCTGTGGAATGGAGAGGAAAAAAAACCTCTCTGCAAGAGGCTAGCAGACAGCTACATTTTCCCCCCTCTGGTTCAGTCCAACTGTCTGAAACTCTTTTGCCTGTTGCAGAAACTAGATGACTTTACAAGGAATCCATCCTTTTGACTGGCCAGGGACATCTTACTCATGCAGAGAGAGCATGGCATGCCTCCAAAAGGGGGCTGGAAATCTCAATGAATTGGCAAGCGATGTGTTGCATGTTGTCAGTTAGCAGTAGATCTGCAGGTCACCAATTCCTATCCATCGTCACCATCTGTTGCATAGATAGTAATACTTTTTAACCTCTTTTGTATCAGGGATACCAGCAATGCATTATACACTACTGGCTCCTCTGAAGGTGTTACATTTACAAACCCCATAGCAATTATTTTTTCATTTGCATTGTTAATTAAAATAAAGCGAGCTTTAAATAAATGCATTTTGTCTACAATCATAGAGGTTTCCAATCAATCTCCATAATTTAGCCCTTTGGGTGCCCCAAGACATAGCCACTACATCATAGGGGCCCCATTATGTAGTGGATACGTAATGCAAGCAGAGTGCTCATTTTCTAGTGGAGATCGCATCCTGCGTTAACCTGATCTGCACTGCAGGGTAATGGAAAAGGACTCCTCTTCCATTTTCTGTTAAGGGACATCATGATCACATGACAGCTCTGAGGTCATGTGATCGCGGTTTGCATGAGGGGCTGTGGCACCCAAAGTGTCTGTGGCACCCAAAGTGTCTGTAACACTGCTTGCCAATTTCACTGTCAAAAGGTCCAGAAATCAAATAAAGGGGTCAGAACTCTTGTGGTTCAATGATTGATCAATCCAGCTTCAACGGACGCAAGAACATTAGACCAATGTGGAGAAAGAAGATGGCCAAAATCCTTGACATTCATGCACCAAGGAAACCTGATTCTGCACCAGGTACCTGTGCCCCAATCCCAAAAGCACTCAGAACCAGCTCAGCCCAACTCAGACCCTGCTTACCTCGCCCTGGACCCAGATCTCACAACTTCATACCTAGCTCCGCCCAACTCGGGCCTAGTGCAAACCCCAAATAAAGTACAGAGCTCAGGTCTAGCTATAACTGGCGACTTGGTCATATGTAGCTTGGCAATGTCAAATGACTTTGTAATGTTCAACTATGATGCTTATATATAAGGCACATGTATACCTGTGCCAGACCTGCTATTGATCGGACCAGCCACCAGCCCTGCCACTGCATCTGGAGCAGAGGCTGTAAGGAAAAATTGACCTTTTGGAGAGGATGAATCAAATGGCAAGGGACATGGTGGGTAGGGTGCAAGTCTGTATTCGGTTATAGGCACACAGCAGGAGAGAGCAAGAAATCTGGAGGAAAACTCCCCCCAAATGTGCCTCCATGCAATACCCAGATGTTAGGAAGCACACCCAACAACCCAGACACATCAGTATCAAGATCTGTGGGGATCCAATAGAGGACTTCCTGCTTTCAGTAATAGAAGGGGAAACTTAGTAAAGATATGTTAAACACAAGAAGGGACAGCCAAGTCAATTTGCCCAGCTAATAGTTCAACACCATATGACTTTTGATCGATCGCTATACCCAGTGGACATGTGACATGTGAACTTTGATGGCTTCAAGGGTAAGAAGGCTACTCCTGGAGAGCTATTTTAAAAGAACTAAAGAATCAGTATAAATACACTGCTGCACAATTGACCATGAAATACACAATCAATGGATTTTTACGGCATCAGAGGACTGTGGGCTGGACAAAGTCGTCATTGAAACTGATGACTGAAACATGATTTTATGGAATAATACAGTTTTTAGTACAATAATTTATTTCTTGTCATTGTTTAATCCTTGTTTTTCTCCTTTATTTGCAGATTCGGCAGGCTGATCAACAACATCACCATGTAGGAAACACATCTAGCGATAATTGATAATGAATGTAATGTATGCGCTCCATTCAATTGGCAATACCTGTACTGGGCATGCGTTCCATACAGTTCATACAGTACAGTTGACATACCGGTAGTGCGTGCATGCACAGAAATTCAATAACCCACATATGCATTCCATACAATACGCTTGCGCATAGACACAGGAGCGAGCAGTGTTTTTCATGCATTTATTTCTTCTCTATTATTAATAAAGTAACAATCTCACAATTATTTTACAGGTCAAGCTGTACAAGAGACAGCCAGAAGGTGATGTTGGTTGAATGAGATTGTATTATTGTAAGAAGATTATATTATTGTAAAAAGACTGAAGATTATTTCACCAAGTCTTTGGTAAACTGTATTTTACACTAATAAAAAAAAATTACTTTTAAAATACTTTTTAATCATCAGAAGTTTTTTTATGGGGAAAAAATGGAGGGTTACTTTGAAACGAATGGGATATCATATCATGAAGTTAATGGGAATAAGGGGTGGGTTACATTGCTTTAGATTAGAGCCACACATTAGCACACTGGCAACGCCTATCGTTACTGCAGCTGCTGCTAAACTCCATTTTTGCGGCTGCAGCACAGTAGTGGTCGCAGGGTCACAAATGGCAAATAAATGCAAAGGATTTATACTTGGTTTTGCGTGGCACAGGAAACGGTAAGTCTTGCTACACTGGCGACACACTTTATTCGAGCTCGGCTAGTCCCACGAATTCGGGTATACCCGGGTGTATTGAGGTTTGTGACTGTTTTCTGCCCGAGTGCATTGAGGTATTTTCCAGGCAGGGATTGAAGCATTTTATTCCCGCTGGCTGCAATACTGCACAGTATATATATATATATACTGCATTACAATTCATGAATTTATGCTATCTGGTAGACACGCGAAGCATTGCAGCCTATTAAATCCTAATCATTATCATTTAACAGATCAGCCGCCCGTCAGCCAGGCATGAACCCAGGCTGGGAAGGCAAACGCAACGGGGCTTGCAGAGGTGAGGAGCGGCGCATTCCAGGTATCTGCCAGGTACATACTGGGTATTTGCTCGAATAAAGTGTGTCGGTGCAGTACATCTGTATGTTGGCTAATATGATAAATGTAGTTACTAGGTTAAATTTGAAGATCTTACAAGTGTCTCCTTTAATGACTAACATATACATTTTCAAAGAAAAGCTCCAAATATCTGGTTCTTGATTGCAATAAATTAATAGCTGTTTTTTCACCTAAAATCACCAAATACTGCCCAAAATTAGTATTAGTACATTTATACTTCTGAATAAATAACTATAATACAGGCACTCACAGGACTTTTAGTAGAAAAAAAATATTTTAACGTACTGTACCCTTTTCAAGGTACACCAAACCTTCTGTTTAATGATAACCTGTAGACTTTTTTTTTTTTTTTTTTTTTAAAGGCCTGTGAACCTACATCCTTATGTGACATCTTGGACATTTGTGGACTTTCATGCATGGACTGCATGGAGCGTAACTACAGATGGAGCAGACATTATTACCCCTGTCAACACAAAATAACATGTTGAAATATACACTTAAACTATTGTTTTCAATAGCGCTAATGCTAAATAATACACCAGGAGCAGGAATGTCTGATACAGCTGTATAATTCTACAGCTATTGATATAGTAGCCCATGATGTGGGTATTTAATCTATCCCACTCTATTTGTTGTTGCCGTGATATTCCATGATTACATCTGTGGGATATGTGTTAGCTATTCCTTATGACTGGCAGGTCGTGGTGCTCATTTTTCTCACTACGTACATTTTCCTATCTATTTGGCGTGTTCATATACTTCACCTTTGGGAGGTTGTTTTCACAGTTTTTAATCTTTTTATTCTAACACTTGGATTTGTGATATTCTCTGTCAGTAGTAAAGCCCCTTTTTTTATTCTGGTATATGCGGAGAGCTTCAAAGTGATGGTGCTGTCTGTGTTTTATACTTGTACAGGTACTTGTTGACCTTTTAGCACCGCTTTGGTACTTTTATGATCATTTTATTTTTCCCAGAGCTACAGGGTACCAATAGGCTATTTACATGTATCACTTGAGCAGTGTACATTTTCTTTTCCAGGATACAGAGAAAGACATCTGTTCATCACATCTGCTACAGTAATTATTACAGTTAGAGGTGTAGTTCCATTTTGTTGGTCAAATTTTTTTAACGTATTGTTTTTAACATCCTGTTTTTACGATCTCACCCCAAAAAAACCTGCAACTCATTAAAATGTGAATTTCTTATTTGGTTAAACCATTTTTTTAAATTACAAGATCTTGACCATATTTAGCTTTTACTTTAGGTGACTTAGCGATTTCTCTAATATACAGCTGCAGCGGCCGTTATTCAAACACTTCACGCGTTGTGTACATCGGAATACCGATGTCATGACGCAGGATGTCTTCCAACCTTCCCGTCTTGAGATGCGAGTCCGGCGAGTGCAGAAAATGGCATTTTAGAGTTCTGTTTTTTTAACACCTTAAATTGACACAGTAGCACAGTACTGTACACATTACAATTCATTCATTTCATTGCACCCAAAGAAACAGAATCCATGAAACTCAAACAAAGCAATCATGATAAGCGCGGGTACCTGGGGCGATTGGCAGCGTTCATGCTGCGTGGAGTACAGCAAAGCAAACGAAATCGGCTCCCTGATTTGTTTGAATAATGGCCGGAGCAGCTGTAGAGAGCAGGGGTGCACAAACATTTGTTGCTGCGCCCCCATGCCTGCTCTCCTCCGGTGCTCGCACCCCTTAGGGCAGCGTCAAATGACGCAGCGGGGTCATGTGACATCACATCCCATGACCCCGCTGTGCCAATTGACACCGCATTGCTATGGAGATGCGTCCTGAAGCCAGCTGAATCTCGGTAAATTGAGTAGCAGAGGCCTTGCGCGGTCCCCCAGCATTTCATTTAAATGCCTTGGGGAAGAGCATGGGGCCTCCTCAACCGCCGCACCCCCAAGAAAAATCTCACGCCCCAAGTTTGCACACCCCTGATATAGAGTATAGCACTTTCCTTATCCCCGAGTACACAACAAATGGGTCTTCAGGCTGCAAAATGTGTGCAGAAACAGCACATTATATATTCAAGGTTTGTTGTGGGGATGTTGGAGACTGAGAAATAGCATCCAAAGTTGCCATATATAACAACATACACTACAGGCCCACATTAGCTAATGGGTCCTTTGCCATAAGACACCTTCCAGCACCGGAAGACACCATACAGTCAAAATGGAATGTTATGGAGTTGCACGTCTAAGTAAATATGGCCCATAATGCTCCCACTGCAAGACCCACATTTACTGTAGGTGTTCTAAAAACAATTGGTATGTGCATGATCTGCAAGTCCTGTGTCTGCAAGTCCTGTTTTAAAAGGATTACCCACCCGGCTTGTACTATTGATCTATTGGTATGTCCATGATCTGCAAGTCCTGTTTTAAAAGAATTACCCACCCGGCTTGTACTATTTATTTATATTTTTTTTTTACCTGAAGTAATACATTGAAAGTTACCTCTCGTTTTCAAGTATGTCCTGGGCAAGATCTATTTGTATGTTTGAATATCAAAAGGTGTTTTTTCCCCCCCCTCTTAACTGTGTGCTGCTAATTGACCAACTGGAACAAGCTGATTTATTGGGGCGGGGGGAGGGTCATGTGACTGCTTTAGTTGTATAAAACAAATATCCCCCCTGCAGTGGCATTTTAAGAGTGATGCATTTAAAGTGATAATTTTAAGTGACAATATATAGTTAGACTATAGTTTAACTAGAGGTTGACTAGAGGTGACTGTGGACTTCATCTTTCTGCAAACTCTTTCACTCAAGGCAACAAACAGTGAGATTATATGACCACACTATGATCCCATGCTTGTTAACCTTCATATTTTAACCCCCCACCCCTTTACAACTTATTTCACTGCAGCCTCTCCCAAAACTGACTGCACAAAAATACCTCCCACACCCACTCAGCCCACTGAAACCCTGAATTGACTCCAGCATTGCAATGCAGCAAAACATTTGACAAGGAACAGGCACACACCTGCTGTTTAGTCTGCACACACTCACTTTGCTCACAACAGCTCAATGCAGCACTGCCTACCTCTGGCATAATGAACCTGCTATGTATCTTATCTTTTTTCTTTCTCCTGGCCTCATGGAGATGTTACTCTCTCTATACACTACAAACTCCCCCCTCCTGGCCCACACCCAACATCACCATACACCCTGGACTACTCAATAGCCTTGCACTATCTACTGAATGTTGGTGGAAAACTCTAAAAACCAGCACACCACAGCTCACTCAAATTGCAAACACCACAAATTTACGACTTGCAAACAACTACCCAAATTTCTACTCATACTATTACTCTCTTTAGCAGGTGATATTGAACCTAACCCAGGTCCTCCCATTTCAGCTCTGTCCCATGCCCCTGAGAATTCCACCTTTAAATTCCAAAAAGGGCTGTCACCCATATAAATATCCGGAGCCTGCTGCCCAAACTGGACGAACTAAGGGCATGGTGCCTTATCCATAAACCCAAAGCCATCGTTCTTACAGAAAAATGGCTAACCCCTAAAACCCCTGATGCAAATATCGCCATTCAGGGATACTCCATTTCTAGGAGAGATAGGTCAAAGAGAGGAGGAGGGGTGTTATTTTATATTGCAGACACCTTACAATTTACACTGTTAAATTGCCCCCCAAGCCCAACCTCTTTTGAAATTCTAGTTGGCAAAATCTGTCTCCCCTTTTCTAAGCCCATCTTGGTTGCTGGCATCTACCGCCCCCCTAAAGCTCCTCTACAATCTCTGACTGATATCACCCAGTTTCTGGGCTCCATTTCATCTCTGAATGAGAAGAGTGAGCTGCTAGTTCAGATTTCAACTTCAATTGGCTTGACCCTAAAAACCACAAAATCCAGATACAACTCAAGTCACTTAACCTATCACAACTCATATCCCAACCCACACGGACAAACCTGAAATCGCACAACCATTCCTTGCTAGACTGGATTCTTTCCTCAAACCCCAGCAGAATCCAATCCTCTGGCATCCTTCCTGATATTTTCAGTGACCCTGCAAGAGTGTACTGTGTAAGGAAAATTAAACCGCCCCATTCAAGCCCTAAAGTTCTCCTCACTAGAACATTTAAAAACTTTAACCCAAAACAGTTTCTGGGTGACCTTACCAACTGCCCATGGCAGAGAATCGATTTAATTTCCGACCCTGATTCTGCGCTCGACTATTTCCAATCCGAGTTTTTAAAACCCTGCGATACCCATGCTCCACTATGCAAAATAAGGGGACGGGGGGCCCACCTTCCTTGGGTTACAACTGACCTTATAGCACTCTACCAGTTCAGGGATACCTTGTGGAAAAGCTACAAAGTAACTGGCACTACCAAGGATCTCAATCACTACAGATGCCTGCGAAACATGTGCACAAGGAAAACAAGGAACGCAAAAGCACAATATTACTCTGACAATCTCCACCAGAATACATCAAACCCAGATAACTTCTGGAAGGTTATCAACAATATATTCCAGTCTTCTAACCATCAACAACCAAGTAATATCAATATCACTAAGGGGGATATTACTCTGACAAACCCCACTGGATTACTTTGTAGGGTGTGCCATTAACTTATTAGCGAAACACTGCCCAAACCACAAACTTGAATCTCATCCTGGGAGTACCCACATAGCCCCACCCCCTCCCAACACTGCCCACAATTTTCAATTTGGCCCAGTATCTTAAGAGGAGATTACACAAGCGCTCCTCAAACTAAAACTAAGCAGCCAATGTGGACCTTACTTACTACAATCTAGGTTCCTACGACTTGGTGCCCCAGCCATTGCCAACCAATTTCTTCCATAGTCAACTCTATCCTGTCTGCAGGCCATATCCCTAAGACCTGGAAAACTGCCAGAGTAGTCCCAATCTTCAAAAGTGGGGACAAAAACACTGTCTCACACTATAGACCAATCTCCCTTCTCCCAATTCTATCCGAAGTCATGGAAAAATGTGTCCACTCCCAATTAAGCGATTACTATACCAAGACAAATTTCCCTAGCCAATTCCAATCTGGCTTTCTCCCCAAACACTCCACCGTAACTACCCTGCTAAAAGTTTGCAATGAAATCCAGTGTGGAATGGAACGGGGACAACTCACTGGTGCAGTATTCCTAGATTTTGCAAAGGCTTTTGATACAGTTGATCATGTTATCCTACTTAACAAACTCCAGAGCTCTGGAATAGGGAAGCATGCTTTAAACTGGTTTCAGTCCTACCTATCAGGTAGATCCCAACATGTGTCCATCTCAGGCTGTAACTCCAACCCCCTGGATATCACCTGTGGTGTCCCGCAAGGCTCTGTTCTTGGGCCCCTACTCTTCTCAGTTTTCATTAATGATCTTCCCACAGCTTGTAAGGAAGCCTCAATACACATGTATGCAGATGACACAATCCTATATGCACGCAGCCATAGACTCTCTGACCTTCAACACATAATTCAGTCTGACTTTTTGAGACTCGAAAACTGGATTTCCCAAAACAAACTGTTTTTAAACACTGACAAGACTGTAACAATGGTATTTGGGACCAAGACTAAGTTTTTAAAGCTGCCAGCGACTGAGCTCCAGATTAGAACCAACGCTAACACCACCCTAACCCCTGTCACTAGTTTTAAATACCTGGGCATATGGTTTGACTCCCACTTAACATTCTGGATGCACATTGATACCCTGACAACTAAGACCTATGCCAAACTAGGGGTAATTTACAGGAACAAATCCTCCCCAAGTCTCCTGGTCAGAAAGCGTATCGCACAGCAGATGCTAATGGCAATTATTGACTATGGAGACATAGTATATGGCTCGGCACCTCAAACCCACCTTAGCAAACTTGACACCCTCTACAATTCAATTTGTCGTTTTGTTCTCCAATGCAACTACAACACACATCACTGCGAAATGCTCAAAGAACTAGATTGGTCATCACTAGAGTCTAGGCAAAAAGTTCACCTTTCCTGTCTTGCCTTTAAATTCTTTATGGGCAAGCTACCCAGCTATCTGAACAAGCTCCTTACCCCTATCACATGCAGCACCTATCATCTGAGATCAGACTCCAAAAGACTGTTCATGGTCCCAAGGCTCAACAAAGTATCCGGCCGTTCCTCCTCTTACCGTGCACCCCAAAACTGGAACAACCTACCAGAGACTCTCACATCCACCACCAGTTTAAGTTCTTTCAAATCTAAGGCTGTCTCACATTTTAATCTGGTCTGTAACCGTTTCATACGTCCATAATATATATTTTCTTTAACTGTGCATGCAATGTCTTGTACAGGCAGTCCTCGGTTATCCGACACAATGCGTTACTCAAAATGGCGTTGTAAAGCGAAACGTTGTAAAGCGAAACACGTTTTCCCATAGGAAGACTGTTTAAATGAAAGATTCCGTTCCTGAAGGCATTTTTAACACTAAAATACACCAAATATTTTATGCAGGCAATAAGATATGCAGCACACACATAAATTATATAGTGTATACTGTATACTGTATTATATATATAATATAACATAATAAATAATATATTATATAGTATAATATAATATTATATAGTATAATATTATATATATACGCTCTTATGATGCTTTGCAACGTTGTTTATGTGAATGTGTATATATATACACTCATACACAACGTTGCAAAGCGTTGTAAGAGCGTTTGATAAGCCATTTTGGCGTTGTAAAAATGAATATAGTTATGCATTGCATAGCGTTGGATAAGCCACTCGTTGTAAATCGAAGCGTTGTAAAACGAGGACTGCCTGTATATAATGTATACCCTGTTCATTTATGTAACTGTATTTGTAACCATGTATTATTTGTCTTAACTCTGTGCCCAGGACATACTTGAAAACGAGAGGTAACTCTCAATGTATTATTTCCTGGTAAAATATTTTATAAATAAATAATTCACTTAGTGGACTACAGCTGCCTGTTTGTATACAGATTGAGCCCATATAGGCTATACTCTACCAATACCCTAATTGAATCCTGTGAATATGAGGATATGTTGAATCATTACTGCGGCTTTACTGATAAAGTATTAAAACTAATTTTAATAGCCAATTTTTTCGTAAGAACAATGTACACAGTTCTGTAGGGAGAACATATTATAGGCATATTAGGTCCACACAGTCTAATTATTGGTGCTTAAAGCAGCAGTAGTAGTAGCTTGTTTTAAACCTGGGTTTTAAAACTACCACGGCTTTATAAATAAATCCTAGAGTGATAAAAGTGAGTTATCAATGTCACACTGAGCCAGCACTGGGACCTAAATTGGTTCTCAATTCTTGAAACACACCATCGTATCCAATGCTGATCCATTACTGGAACATCACCTCAGATAAACCTTTCTTAGGTTCTCAGGTAGCAGATACAAAACATGCCTGTCACGGGAGACCAGTACTTTTAACACCTTTAACCTTCCGGGATCAATTCACTAGGCAGAACAAGGTAGTGGAATAAAATGAGGTTTATTCTGGTGAGACCAGCAGACACACGATACACAAAATACACACTTAAGTGGGGGAGTCTCTTGCCTCAACTAGGTGCAGAACGCCTGCTTCTGAAGGTTTACTCTGTCCACTGCACGTCCAGGAACTTCACGGTACTCATTTCAGGGGATATACCTGGCTTCACCCACTAACCGCGAGCTAGGCAAAAGCTGAAACTTGGCCACAATCTGAGAACTTGTCCTCAGCTAAGCTAGGCTTTTCCGGGAACACTGTGCCAAGTGCTTTGCTATTCGGAGCAAAGCACTTTTGAAAAGCTTGCAAGCGCTTCACCGGACCAAGCTGAAGATCGTATCGTTCCCTGATCGGCCAGTCCCCTTACATAGACCTTGCTGTTCTATGTTCAACATGGAGATGGAGCTGGCGACCAACCAGGGCACGGATGGGAGTTGTACCAGCTGGGGGCTTGTATGGCTGTATGCGTGAGAGGAGTGGGGGTGTCGAGGAGACTCAGGATGCCGGCAAGTGGGAAATTCAAACTGGCCAATTGGAATCTTGCCTACCAGCAACGGATTCCCCTTGTCAGCCCTATACCTCTCGCTGGGTAGGCTCCACTCAGTACTCTGCCCTTCTCCGCTCACCAAACGTTCTGACACTTCTCAACTTCCCATCTCCTCTTTGATCCCTCATCTCTATGCAGACATCTTTGGCTACTTATCGGAATACCAGGACTGTCTGTATAGAGATGAATACACTTTTAAAACTACATCTTTTTGAAGTGAAACTTTTTTAGCGGCACCTCCCACATGACCAAAACTCCGTGGCAGTGAATGGAGTTGATGGGAACGGAAGTCAGTGGTGACAGAAGTGATGTCACTGCTGGCAGAAGAGGCCATCAGCAACATTCACTGCCACTGAATTTTGCCAGCTTCCAGCAGCAGGAGGAACACACACACACACCCGTGAGCAGCCAAACACCCCCGCCTAGTGAGCCGCTGAGCACACCCTCTCTCCCCCCCCTCCCAGTGAGCTACCAAGCACGCGCAACCCCACCCGTGAGACACCGAGCAACCCCCCTTGAGCCGCTGAGCACACCCTCTTCCACCCCACCCCCCCACAGTGAGCGACTGATTACAACCTCTCCCTCCCCGCACAGTGAGCCGCCGAGTACGCTCTCTCCCCCCCGCAGTGAGCCCTGAGTACACCTCTCTTCCCTCCAGTGAGCCACTGAGTACACCTTCTCCCCCCTCACAGAGAGCCGCCAAGCACACCCTCTCGCCCACCCCAGTGAGCCTTCGAGTACACCCTCCCCCCCTAGTGAGCTGCCGAGTACACCCTCTCCCCCCCTTCAGTGAGCCGCCGAGTACACCCCTCCCCCCGTGAGCCGCATCCGTGTCCCCATACCTCCGCCGCAGGGTTGACACCAGGACACAGCTCTGCCTGGGGAGAGAGTGCGGGGGGCTGCTCCAGGGGGGCAGGGATTCAGGAGATAGGGTGGCAGGACCCTCAGAATAACACACACTGACACACACACACAAACACTGACTGACTGACACATACACACACTGACTGACACACACAAAAGGAATTCAGTTACTATAAATATAGAAGTGCAAAGTCAAACTTCTTTGCATTTTGGCACTGAAATTGTGTTTTGATTAATTAAAAACATCACCATTACAATTTCTGTGACAAAACTGTGACAAAAAACAAAGAAGGTTCACTTAAAATGTGCGTGATCAGCACACACAACTTTTTTTCCCTCTAACCTGGGCTCGGGAATACAACTATTAAACTAAGCATGGCGGGTGGAAAATACAATATTTTAAAGGGAAGTTATTACGGGGACAACATGCATACGAGTACCCGCAGACCAGACGCGGTCTGCGAGTAAAATGGGGGGACAACTGGTATCTTTGCCCCCCGACCTTGTACACATGTTTTGAACACATTTCAACCCAAATATCCCCCTTTAAACTCCCACTCCCAAAATCCCAGGTTTATTTTAACTGTACGTATATAAAAGATTAGATTTGTAGTTGCACAATTAGAAACTACCCCACATTGTCTTATGCCATATTATCGCATATTTCTTTAGAGCTAATCTTGACTAATTTACCTGGCTTGTAATTTGATTAACAAATACCAATGTTGAATCTTTTTTTTTTTTTCGACTCCATAAATATTACATCTTAAATAAATAACCAAAATATCCCTGGAAATTTTGATTTACAGTACTGTATTTCTAATATTCTTTTTACCTTTTAAGAAAGCGGGTTGACTGATCTCTTATCGTTTTCTTTTCAAATTCACTATATACAGTACCATGTTACTTGACTGTACAGTATATATGCAAGTTATGATGTTTGAAGGTAAGTTTTCAGTACACTGTCATAGTCAAAATAATGCTTACCTTCCTGTTTGCAAAGTATTAAATGGGATAAACATTTTTTTTTAAATTGGTTCTAAGTGTATATTATGCAGGATTATGTCTCTCTTGAAATAAGTCACAGGACTACTGATTTGTCTTATAGCACTCTAATCCATGTACTGTATGTGCTGTAGGTGTCACTGGATTTCCGATCAATGCTGGAGTATGGCTTGATTGCAAAGTTCAGGATGGAAATGGGGAGTAACATAGTGGAGGGAAAGGCTATGGATAGAGAAAGTGTGTGTGTGTGTGTCTGTGTGTGTGTGTGTGTGTGTGTGTGTGTGTGTGTGTGTGTGTGTGTGTGTGTGTGTGTGTGTGTGTGTGTGAGAGAGAGAGAGAGAGAGAGAGAGAGAGAGAGAGAGAGAGAGAGAGAGAGAGAGAGAGAGAGAGAGAAAGAGGGGGGGGGGTAAAGAGATGGATGGCTAACACCTCCATTGCCCTGTTTTTTTAAACTGGTGCTAATATTCTGGTATGATCCTCAGATCTTTCTAAAGAGCTTAATCCTCATCACATTTCCTGACCGATGCATTCTAATTAGATCAACACTTTAAAAAAATAAATAAATATTCACAACAGCCACAGGACAGCTTTACATCTCATTAACTTCTCACTTCTTATTTTCAGGAAAATTACTGATAAAAATGTGCATCTCCATTTGCCGGAGCTCACAGCCTCATCGGCTCATATCTAACATCTCTCTCTCTCTCTCGTCGCCCTGGATGCAAGTTGTTGCCATGGCGACCGGCAATAATAGAAACTAATAAATTACAAACGAGATGCTCGTTGAGCAATTATTGTCCTCCTTTATGCAAGTTTCTTGCTAATTTCGCTCATAAGAGAAACCGCAATAAAGCACGGAAGGAATAATAAGTCTATTTCCAGAGGATATTAGCAAATGAGAAAATGGCTTTTTGTTTTTTTTATAAGATCAGTGATTAAGTGATTTAGTTATTCCGGGATGTCTAAATTAGATGGTGCTTTCAGTTACTTATTTATTCGGCTTTTTAAGACTTACATGAATGAATAAAAAAAGTGCAATTTTAAAATATTGGATTATAAAGATGTGTGCAGAGGTACATATAATGGAGACCGATTTGGGCGAAATTATATCTTGGCTTTATTGAGCCGGTTCTTTTATCCAAGCAAAACATACCAAAAACAACAAAATAACAAACCCCTATCCCTTTGTATGGGCTAACTTACTTCCCCAGACCCCATCTGCAGGACTGGAAGATTATTCCCATTACCAGCCCATCACCCCAAAGTGTCAGGAAGTACCTTAAGCAGGTGGCACTCCACGTCAGTCTCTGGCAGGTTCCTGGGTCATCTGTATCCAGGAAATATAGGTCTCTGGGTGTCTTGATCTCAGCACAGCCTTTGTGCTCAAGACAGTGTCTGTGTGCAGGATTCTCTGCTCTCCTTCTGTCAGTCGAAATGTGAGCTAAGGAATCTCTCTCCTGTTTCCAACAGGATGCTTTTCTTAAAGACTTAATTCACCAGGTGGAGTCTAGTTAATCACCTGCTGCACTTAACCAGATCCCTGCTGAATTTTAGAGATAGTTTCTTCAACAAGGATATGTCCCTGTTACATATCTCCCCTGTTTGTGGGAAGCTCGGGCTTACCACGGTCGAAGCCCATCCTTCCACTCTCACTCGAGATATCTCTGCAGCTCGAATGAGAGTGGATGGAGGAATAGATCCCTCAGTCTCATTGGCATTGGAGCCCTTTCTCCAGCTTATTAGTGCCTCCCCCAGAAGGTGCTTGAGATCAGCACTCCTCAGTCGCGTAAGGAGGACTTTTTCCAAGTACAGTCTTTCTACTGACCGCGTAGTCATGAGATTTCCCCTGCGTTGGGCAATCCTCTCTTTGTAGGCAGACTGTATGGCAACAGTCGCAGAGAGTTTACGCAAATAGCTTTCACTCGCCATCTTTTCCATGGACTCCAATTTAGCACTAAATGTCCATTCCTTGTAACCCTTGCTCAGGTTTTGCAAAGCCTCTGCCACCTTACCTTTAAATTCTGTCTAATGTTCGGAATCTATTTCTACTATCCTCGAATCATGCCATTTCATGGTATCACTTAAAGAGCATTCAAGAATAGCCATTTGAGTTTTTAGCTCTTAAAGCTGTCCTTCTGCACTTCTTTTTCCACTCAATGCAGTTGCCAGTTCAGCTTCTTTGGAATTGAGTTGCGATTCCACATTTCCCAGTTGACTCCAAGCACCAGCTGCAGCCGGGCCCTCTCATTGTCCAGCAATTTGACCACTTGACGAACGGACACCTCTTCAATCTCTTCCTTTTTGGCGAGCTGTATCTTGATCTCAGCAATCTGCATCTGCAGAGCTGTAAGTTGTTAGGATGTGTTTAGTTGCCAGCTTTAGTTCTTCCACTTCTAGGCTTTCCTGCAAGTTCAACTCATCGGCAAGAGATCCCTGTTTCTCGAGTGCATCCGGCAATTCTTCACTCAGGGTCTTCATCTCTTCACTGTGCTTTCTCTGAGCTTGCCTCCACAAATCCTTCATATTTTGGAGCTCTGCAGATATCACCAGGGTTATCGCTGCTTGCAATTTCCACACCTCTTTCTCCTGGGTGTACTGACTTTTCTCTCTCCATTTTCAATTCTTCACGAAGCAGATCATAGTTATGCCTGTCAGCTTGCAGTGCATCTTCAGGGATGGTCAAGGGATCGTCACTCACTGATTCCGGCTCCGCTTCCCTGGTATGGTTCGTTGACGGTTCCTCACTGTTGGCAACGGACAGACATTTCTTTGAATTACACGACTTCTGTCTTGGGCCCTCTGGATATTCTGTAATCCACATGATGAATCCTCAAATTTCTCTAGGCTGCAGGGTATCTTGGACCACCTTTTTCTCAGTGGGATCTGCGGATGTGTCTGTTCCTTCCACGGTAAGTGAAGAACCACTTTTCTTTTTCCACCTTTTTGTTTTGGATGACTCCGTCCCATCAGGGATACTGGGGTCTCCGTCTTTATTTGAAACTTCAGCAGCTTCACTATATCTGCCAGGCTTTTCTGGCAGTTGCGTTAGCTGGCAGCAATATTCGGGGTCATAGAGACCTGTTTGTTTGGTGCGTACCAAGTTTAGGCACCTCCACCATTCTTGGGGTTTTTTGTGGGTATGACTCGGTTCGGATTCCCCATAAGAGATATCTTCATCTTTATCCATATCCTCATAAGACCGGAAGGGCCACTCTTCTGTGGGGTAGGGTTAATTACAGGGAACACCACATTTTGTCCTCCATTTTGGGATTATCAGATGTATCTTTCTTCTGGACCTCGGGAGGCGCTATTGCTGCTGTTTTCTCTATGTTCGCTAGAACCCCAGCTGGTAGTCCTACAGGTGGGCAGACGTTGCTTGCAGAATTCGTAGCTCTCACAGGCATCTCTGTAGACTTTTTCTTCTTCTTTACTTTTGCAGATTCTGAGACATCAGCAGTACTGTGCACACATTATTTTTCATTAATGATACTGGATGTGCACTTGCTAAGAAAAAATTCTGTATCATCCTTGTGACCACAGCGCATTGCTTGCTGCTGCCGTTCCTTGGCTCATTGAAAAAAAATTCTTATGGCTGCTGCCCGTTTTCTGGGTCCACATAGGGATTATCCTCGTCATCCGAAAAATGGCCTGAAGGGACACTGCTCCGTGTGGCTGGACTCTTTCCACAGTAACACATTTTCTTCCCCATTCTTGTAGAGTCTGTATTTGACTTCAGCTGGGTGGCCATTTTAAAATCCCATGGGTTTAAAAAAAATCCACAAATGGTGAGGTAGACTCTGGTCACAGCATCAGTCCCTGGTGTATGTCACCATCTGTAGCAGTCCTCCCTGTCAAACTGGCATTGTGGCTTTCTCCAATGCAGTGTAGTTTTCCTGCCTGGATGTGTAGCCCTTTAATTCTGTTCACTTCTGCACGTGATTCTTTGTTTTGTTGCTCAGGCTGTTCGCAGGAACTGTATGCAGGCAAAAGCACAACAAATTTCACAGGCAGTCTCCGGGGCCCCTTTGAACTTCAAGGGCCACCTCTCATCCCACTTCTAAAATCATAAGTAAGAGATGTGTGCAGAGGTACATATAATGGAGACCGATTTGGGTGAAATTATGTCTGGGCTTTATTGAGCCTGTTCCTTTATCCAGGCAAAACATACAAAAACAACAAAATAACAAACACCTATCCCTTTGCGAGGGCTAACTTACAGTACTTCCCCAGACCCTATCTGCAGGACTGGAGTGATATTCCCATTGCCAGCCCTACAGGGGTGAAACTCGTCAGAGGTTATTCGTGGGGTTACCCCTCTTTTTATCCATTTTTGCCAATGGCTTAATAAACTTTTTCATACCGTAGCACAGTCCAGCCTCTATTTTTGCCTTGCGGTGCACTGCTGATTTTCTCTCTTTGGTGAGAGGTCTTTCCCTGATAATGTTGGATTTTTTTTTAATCAATTTTTTTATTTGAGAACAACATTCTGTACATTTTGCATGAATACAACAGTGTCATAGGCACATGTCATGATTCTTGACTAAATAAAGCATGTTGTAGTCTCAATGAGGGTGTGTTTTTCTAAGTGGGTGGGGATGAAAAGGGGGAGGAGTGGGGGGGGGAGACGTACTGGGGGGGGGGTGAGTGTTTTCAGGCTTCCTCTTCATTGGGTTTGGGGGGTCTAAAGCAGGCCTATTCCCGTCAGGCCACTCCAGGGGCCCCAGGTGTTCCAGAACTGTGGTATTTTCTTATGTAGCATTGCCGTTAGTTTGTCCATGGACATCACTTCATCTATTCTTCTCAGCACCGTGTTTCTTGCTGGGGCTTTGGTGTTTTTCCAAGCCGCTGCGATTGAGCATCTAGCTGCGGTTAGAATAGCTGTTATTAGTCTACTCATGGGCCGGTCTAGGTCGTCTATTGGTTTACTCAGCACAAAGGTCAGGGGGTCCAGAGGGAGAAGGAGCCCCGTGGTCTGTTGTATGAGCACCTGGATCTTGGTCCAGTATCTCTGGATCTCCGGACATGACCACCAAATGTGGGCCATGTCCCCCTTTTGACCACATCCCCTCCAGCACTAATCGGGGGTGCCAGGGAAGATCTGGCTCAGTCTAGCTGGAGTCAGGTACCACTGAAAAAGTATTTTATATATGTTCTCTTTTGTTACTGTGCAAATTGATGTCTTTGTGGCCAGCTCCCAGATATCTTCCCACTCGTCCATAT